>NW_022589707.1:72937629-73197727 GCF_004348235.1 Phoca vitulina | reverse complement strand
GCTGTGAATTGTGCAAGACTGTTGAATCTCAGATCTGTACCTCTGAAACAAATAATGCAATATATGTTAAGAAAGAAAAAAAGAAGAAGAATGTAGCAGGAGGGGATGAATGAAGGGGGGGAAATCGGAGGGGGAGAAGAACCATGAGAGACGATGGACTCTGAAAAACAAACTGAGGGTTCTAGAGGGGAGGGGGGTGGGAGGATGGGTTAGCCTGGTGATGGGTATTGAGGAGGGCACGTTCTGCATGGAGCACTGGGTGTTATGCACAAACAATGAATCATGGAACACTATATCTAAAACTAATGATGTAATGTATGGGGATTAACATAACAATAAAAAACAATTAAAAAAAAAAAAAGATCTATGCACCCTTGTGTTTATTACAACATTATTTACAATAGCCAAGATACAGAAGCACCTGAAGTGTTCATTGATAGATGCAAGGATAGGAAGATTTTATACACACACACATTTATACAACTGGAATATTAGTCATAAAAGGGAATGAGATCTTGCCATTGGCAACAACATGGGTGGACCTAGAGGATGTTATGTTAAGTGAAGTAAGTCAGAGAGATAAATAGCTTATGATTTCACTTATGTGAAATCTAAAAAATAATTTTAAAAAAACCCCATAAACTAATGATTGCCAGAGGGGAGGGGGTGGGGTGAAACAGGTGAAGGGGATTAAGAGGTACAAATTTCCAGGGGCACCTGGGTGGCTCAGTTGGTTAAGCATCTGACTCTTGGTTTCAGCTCAGGTCATGATCTCAGGGTCTTGAGATCAAGCCCCATGTCAGACTCTGGGCTGCATATGGAGAATGCTTAAGATTTTCCCTCTTCCTCTGCACTTCCCCCATCTCTCTCCCTCTCTCTCTCTCAAAAACAAAAACAAAAAAACAAATTTCCAATTACAACTCATAGAGATGAAAAATATAATATAAGAAATATAGTCAATAATGTAATAACTTTGTAAAAAAAATCCATAGCTCTAAAACAATGAGTTACTTTTATGTGGTTAACTTTTTTGGTAAGATTTTTCAGTGATTGGCACTATATAAATCCTGCCTCCATTTAAAAAAATTTTTCTCTGTAATATTTTTTGATGATTAATAACAAGTCTTCTGATTTTCATAGTATAAAAATAATTTAACATTATTTTATGAACTCTTAAAATTGGAGCCCCATAGATTTCTATTGAATATACTTTTTATTTTTAGACCCTGTTTATTAAGGGCTATATTTTTAAATATCCATATGATCTTAGAAGTATTATTTTTGTAGTTAGTCTCCACTTTGCCATCATATTTACTAAAAGTATTCAGAAGACTCCATGTTTAAATGTTTCAATATCCACGTGCTAGTCCTTTTTATTTTCCTTTTCTTAAATATTTATTTCTATATAATGATAAAGTGTGTTTAATATTTCTGAGCTATATTCATATCTGAGAAAAACCTATAGTTTTCAAACAAAAAAATCATTCTAACTGCAAATGAAATTCTTACCAACTTTCACTGTAAAACTGCAGTGATCATGTGATGTGGTGGTCTAGATCATCATCTCCAGTTCCAGTCTGATCTTTGCTCAATTTTAAATAATTTTTACCCTCTAAAATTTACATCATAGAATGATATAAATCGTATTTTTATTGTATTGATTTATATAAACTGTATTTGCTAAACTCACTATTTTTTTCATGGCATGAGGAAAAGTATAAGGAAAGGAATGGTTGGATATTTTTTTGATAGTATGGAGACTGGATATGTGTTTGGTTTTATTAGTTATTCTTTATGACTTTTGTGTAATTTTGATACCTTATCAATCATTACTTATTTTCAAACACTGAATCCTTTTATCTGTCCACAACAAAAATTTTCCTTGTTTTCCTAAGTCTAACCTACTTGTCTATTTACACATCATTATAATACTGTAGATGTGCTGTCTACTGAATTGATTTGAATTCTATAGTGTCTATCACCTAAAATATAAATCTTTACACTGCTACCAATAATTTACTTAAAATCATTTAAAAAATCTTATCAACGAATGAGTTTTACATCTTTCTTACATATGTGTATATGTACAGACATGTGTATACACATGTAAAAGGTGTGTATATGTGTGTATGTATGTGTATGTATGTATGTATACACATACATATATAAAAGGTGTTATGAATGGTTGTTGGATATTGTCTAATTTTTTTTTAATTTTGTAACTTTTGAACCACTTTCACGCATTTTGTTAAACCCTCACCTCTGGCAACTACAAACCCGTTCTCTGTATCTATGAATTCACTTTTTAAATTTCACATATAAATGATATGATACAGCATTTGTCTTGCTCTAACTTATTTGCTTAGCATTATGCCCTCAAGGTCAATTCATGTTTCGAAAATGCCAAGATTTTCTTTTTCTTCGTGGGTGAATAATATGCCGCTCTGTGTATGCACATGTGTGTGTGTCCATCTGTGCATCACATTTTCTTTATTCATCTATTGATGGACACTTATCATGTTTCCATGTTCTAACTGTTGTAAATAATATTGCATTGAACATGATGGTGCAATTATCTTTTCAAGAGTGATTTTGCTTTCTTCAGATAAATATCCAGAAGTAGGACTGGTGAATCATATGGTAGTTGTGTTTTTAGTTTTCTGAGGAGTCTCCATACTGTTTTATATAGTGGCTGCACCAATTTACATGGTCACCAACAGTACAAAAGAGCTCCCTCTTCTCTACATCCTTACCAACATGTGTTAGGTCTTATCATTTTGAAAGTATCTATTCTAGTAAGATATTCACAATATCTTATTGTGATTTTGATTTGCATTTCCCTATGACTAGTAATATTGAGCACCTTTCCTTGTACTTGTTGGCCTTTGGATATCTTCTTTGGAAAAAAAGTCTATTCAGGTCCTCTGCCCATTTTTTTTAACCAGATTTTTTTTTGCTGTTGAGTTGTATGAGTTCTTTATATGTTTGGATATTAACCCTTTATTAGATAAGTTGTTTGAAAATACTCTCATTCTATAGAATAACTTTTTAATTTTTTAATAGTTCCCTTTGCTATACAGAAGCATTTTAGTTTGATGAGGTCCCGCTTGTTTATTTTTGCTTTTTGTTGCCCTTGCTCTTGGTGTCAAATCCAAAAAATCATCACCAAGACTGATGTCAAGGAGCTTACTTCCGATGTTTTCATCTAGGAATTTTGTTGTTTCACGTAGTACATTCACATCATTAATTCATTTTGAGTTGATTTTTATGTAAGGTGTAAGATAATGTCCCAGGTTCATTCTTTTGTGTGTAGCTATCCAGTTTCCTAAACACTATTTATTGAAGAGACTGTCCTTTCCCCATTGTATATTCTTGGCTCTTTTGTTGTGAAGTAATTGACCATATATGTGTGAGTTTACTTCTGGGATCTGTATTCTGTTCCATGATCTGTGTGTCTGTTTTTATGGCAATACCATACTATTTTGATAGCTATAGCTTTATAGTATAGTTTGAAATCAGGGAGTGTGATGCCTCCAGCTTTCTTCTTCAAAATTGCTTTGGCTCTTCATGGTCTTTTGTGGTTCAATATAAATTATAGGACAGTTATTTCTATTTCTGTGGAAAATGTCTTTGGAATTTTGATAGAGATTGCATCGAATGTGTAGATTGTTTCAGGTAGAATGGACATTTTAATGTTCTATCCATGAGCATGGAATGTCTTTCCATTTACTTGTATGTTCTTTGATTTCTTTCATCAATTCTTTATACTTCTCAGGGTACGGGTCTTTCATTTCCTTAGTTACATTTATTCCTAGGTACTTTTATTTTTTGGTTGCAGTTGTATACAAGATTATTTTCTTAATTCCCTTTTATTATATAGTTTATTAATAATGTAAAGAAATGCAACTGATTTTTGTATTGCATATTGCAATAATTTATTTTGCAATATGTATTCATTTGCAATAATAATTGCATATTGCAAAATGCATATTGATTTTGTATACTGTAACTTTACTGTGTTTATTAGTCCTAATAGGGTCTTGTGTGTGTGTGTGTGTGTGTGTGTGTGTGTGTGTAACCTTGAGGATTTTCTGTATATAATATGTTGCAAATAGAGACATTTTTACTTCTTCCATTCTGATTTGGATGCCTTTTATTTCCTTTTTTTGCCTAATTTCCCTACATAGGATTTCCATTAGTATTTTTTTTTAAGATCTTATTTATTTATTTGTCAGAGAGAGAGAGAGAACAAGCACAAGCAGGGGGAGCGTCAGGCAGAGGGAGGAGCAGGTTCCCTGCTGAGTAAGGAGCCCTATGTGGGACTCGATCCCAGGACCCTGAGATCATGACCATGAAGGCAGACGCTTAACTGATTGAGCCACCCAGGCATCCCTCCATTAGTATGTTGAATAAAACTGGTAAGAATGGGCATCCTTGTCTTGGTCATGATCTTAGAGGTAAAGGTTTCTGGTTTTCACTTTTGAGTATGATGTTAGCTGTCGGCTTGTCTTGTATGTCTTTTATTCTGTTGAGGTACATTCCCTGGGTAGTCACTCTATTGAGTTTTTTTCACAAATGGATGTTGAATTTTGTCAAATGCTTTTTCTGCATCTATTGAGATGATCATATGATTTTTACCTTTCATTTTGTTAATGTTGTATACCACATTGATTGTGGATGTTGAACCATCCTTGCATCTTTGGAATAAATCCTTCTTGATGATAGTATATGATTCCTTTAATGTGCTGTTGAATTCAGTTTGTTAATATTTTATGAAGGATGTTTGCACTCATATCCATCACAGATATTAGCCTATAGTTATTTTTCTTGTGTTATCTTTGCTTGGTTTTGTAGTATCAGGGTGATGCTGTCCTCATAAAACAATTTTGGAAGTACTCCCTCTTCTAATTTGTTTGTTGGTTTCATAATTGTTAATTTTTCATAATTGTTATGTTTTTATTTGAGGTATTTATTGTAATATCTCCTCTTTCATTTCTTTTTTTTTTTTAGAGATTTTATTTATTTGACAGAGACAGCACGAGCAGAGGGAGAAAGAGAGAGAAGCAGGCTCCCTGCTGAGCAAGGAGCCCAATGTGGGACTCGATCCCAGGACCCTGGGATCATGACCCGGGCCAAAGGCAGCCGCTTAACCAACTGAGCCACCCAGGCATCCCTCTCCTCTTTCATTTCTGATTTTATTTATTGAGTCCTCTCTCTTTTTCTTAGTTAATATAGCTAAGAGGGTGTCAGTTAACTTTTTCAAAAAACCAACTCTTCATTTGATATTTATGTCCAGTTTTTGTTTCATATTTGATTTATTTCTGCTGTAATCTTTATTTCTATCTGCTAACTTTGGACCTAGTTTGTTCTCTTTATTTTAGTTCCTTGAATTGTAATGTTAAGTTGCTTATTAGAGATTTTTCTCCTTTTTAATAAATGCATGTATTGCTGTAAATTTCCATCTTATTTTTGCATCTGCTGTATCCCATAGGTTTTGATGTATTTTGTTTTCACTTTTGTCTCAAGAAATTTTGAAATTTCTTAAACAACAAATTGTTGTTCAAGAATGTGTAACAAATTGTTCAAGAATGTGTTGTTGAGTTTCTATGTATCTATGAATTTTCCTGTATTCTTACTATCATTGATTTCTAGTTTCACTCCATTTTGGTTGGAAAAAATACTTGAAATTATAGGTGAACCTTGAACAATGAATGGTTGAACTTTGCAGATCCCCTTATACACAGATTTTTTTTTCAAAAAATACAGTACAGTACTGTAAATGTATTTTCTCTTTCTTATGATTTTCTTAGTAACATTTTCTTTTCTCTAGCTTACTTTATTATAAGAATTTAGTATATAATATACAAAATACATGTTCATCAACTGTTTCTGTTATCAGTAGGGCTTCCAGTCAACAATAGGCTATTAGTAGTTAAGTTTTTGATGAGTCAAAAGTTACACATGGATTTTCAACTGCATGGGATGTTGGCACCCCTAACCTCCATGTTGTTCAAAAGTCAACTTTATTTTGATCTCCTTAAATTTGTTAAAACTTGTTTTGAAACTTAGCCAGTGGTCTATCATGAAGAATATTTAATGTGCATAAGGAGAAAACTATGAACTGAACTGTAGCTAGAAAATTCACTTAGATCAGATAAATCAGTTAGATTTATTTGGTCTATACGGTTGTTCAAGCCAGTCATTTTTTAATCGAGTTACGTCTAGAGGTTCTACCCATTGTTAGTGGGGTATTGAAATATCCTACTAGTATTGTGTTGTCAATTTCTGCCTTCAGATCTGTCAATATTCATTTTATATATGTAGCTTCTCTGATGTTGCTTGCATATATATTTATAATAGCTTTAGCTTCTTCCTGTTGAACAGGCCCTATAATTATGATTATATAATTACAATTTTATAATAACTTTGTTTCTCAAAACAAGACTTTAGAGTCTACTTTATCTGATATCATTATAGCTGCTCCTGCTTTCTTTGGGTTACCATTTCCATTAATTTTTTTTCATTTTTCATCTCCTTATCTTCAGCCTATGTGGGCCTTTACTTCTAAAATGAATCTCTTCTAGACAGCATATCACTGAATCTTGTTTGTGTGTGTTTTTTTTTTTAATCCATTCAGCCACTGTATGTCTATTGATTGGTGAGTTTAATCCATTTACATTTAAGATGATTATTGGTAAGGGACAAGTTTGTATTACCATTTTAATTCTTTTTATCTTTTTTGGGGGGAGCTTCCCATTCATCTTCTCAACTCACTTCCTTTATTATTTGGTTATTTTTTGTAGTGACTTGTTTTTCTTTTTTTGTGTATGTTTTATGTGGGGTTTTTTTTGGGGGGGGGTTACCCTGAGGTTTAAATAAAATACCTTGTAGTTACAACATATTTTAAGTTGCAAATATGTAACTTCAGTCACATACAAAACACTACACTTTTACTCCATCCCATACATACTTTGTGTTCTAGTAGTCAGAAGTTGATTCTTTTCATGTCATATATCCATTAACAAGTTTTTACCTATTAACTTTTATATTAGGGTTATATTAGTATTAAAAACCTTTATGGTACTTTGTTAATCTGTATATGTCTATATACTTAGCTTTACCTCTGAGATTTATGCTTTCATATGCCTTCACACTATTGTTTAGTATTTTTTTCATTGCAATTTGGAGAACTTTGTTAAGCATTTCTTATAAATCAGGTCTAGTACTCATGGATTTCTTCGGGTTTTGTTTGTCTAGGAAAGACTTTATTTCTCCTCTATTTTTTAAAGGATAATTTTGCTGAGTATAGTATTCTTGGTTGGCAGGTGTTTATTTGTTTTGTTATTTTTGTTGTTGTTTTGTGTGTGTGTGTGTGTGTGTGTGTGTGTGTGTTTTATTGGAATGCATTAAATATAACATCCCACTCTTTCCTGAATTGCAAAGTTTCTCCTGAAGAATCTGTGTATATTCTTAATGGATTCCTTTATGAGAATTTGCTTTTCTCTGGATTCTTTTAAAATTTCCCTTGATTTTTACAATTTGATTATAGTACATCTTGGTTAGCCTTCTTTGTCTTGTTCCTGTTAGAGAACCTGTAGTTCTATGAATCTTGATGTCCACTTCCCTCCCAAAGTAGGGAAGTTTTTATCCATTATTTATTTAAATAAGTGTTCTGCCCTTTTCTCTTTCTCTATTCTCCTTCTGGGAATCCTATAATGTACATATTGGTTCTCTCATTGGTTTCCCATAGATTTCTTCACTATTTTCACTCTTTTCCATTTTTTTTTCTTTTTTTCCTCTTTATCTTCTGACTGGATAACTTCAAATGACCTGACTATAAGTTTGTAGATCATTTCTTCTGCTTGATTAATCAGCTCAAGCTCTTTAAAGTACTCTTAAAGCTCTCCATTGCATTTTCATTTCATTCAATGTATTCTTCAGCTCCAGTATTAGTTTGGTTCTTTTTCTTTTTTTGTAGTTTCTCTTTGTTGTATTGTCATGTGGCTTCTTCATTTTTCTTAAAACAATTATTTTAATTTTTGTTTTATCAAGCAATTTTTAGATTTTCTTTGACTTAAGATCAATTTCTAGAAAAGTATTGTGGCTTTCTGATGTCATGGTTCCTTGATTGTGTGTGTGTGGGGGGGTGTATTTCATAGCCTTTCATTGATGTCTGTTCATTTGAGGAAGCAATCACCTCTTCCAGACTGGCTTTACTAGGGAAAGAACTTCATCTATTGGTGGGGGTGATGGTGCCATATGGGTGGGGTGCAGCAGCTCTTACTGTGGTGGGGGTGCAGTGGTAATTCTGTGTTCAGGGAGGGCACAATGTTACATCCTTTATGGAGCTCCATGAAAGCTGAGGTCAGCCTTGACAAAGACAGTAAGGGTCCTTGGAAGCCAAGGTTATGTGTATCCATGGTGGTAACAAGGGCTGCTGGTGTCTTTGGTAGAAAAATCTCTTGGACTCTTATTTTTCTCCCTGTAGGGGAGATGATGGTTGAAGGGGTCTTTGTTGGCACTGGGTCTGGTGCATGGGCACAAACATGACAGCAGCAGTGCTGTGATCTGGGGACTATGTGTACTTATGGCAGCAGTGACAATGGTGTCAGGAGTGTGGGAATATACTGAGTGGCCACAGAGCTAGAGTCCAGGGCTCAGGGGTTTTCAGAACAACTATGGCACCTGGCCTAGGGTACAGGCTCACTCACCACAAATGCATCAGTGTCTGAAATATAGGTATGTACTGAATGGTCATAGAATTGGGGTCTGAGGGCGCCTGGGTGGCTCAGTCTTTAAGCGTCTGCCTTCGGCTCAGGTCATGATCCCAGGGTCCTGGGATCGAGCCCCACATCAGGCTCCCTGCTCGGCAGGAAGCCTGCGTCTCCCTCTCCCACTCCCCCTGCTTGTGTTCCTGCTCTCGCTATCTCTCTCTCTGTCAAATAAATAAATAAAATCTTAAAAAAAAAAAAAAAGAATTGGGGTCTGAGGCATGTGTGTGGTTGCAAGAGGGGAATGTTGGGGTGGTGTAAGATGTAGCCATGGATCTGGGTCCAGGGGGTGGGGGGCAAGAAACAGAGATGGTTCTAGTCCCAGGGTTTAGGATGGGTGTGTCAATAGTAATTCCTTTTCCCCAGCCCCAGAATAGGAATTGTACATACAAGACCCAAATACCCTTCATTTAGATTCACCTATTCACATTTTGTCCTGCTTGATCTGTCATTCATGTTCTTGCGTGTGCTATCTCTCTCTGCACTAATATCATAACCTTTAACTCTAATACTTCGGTGGGTATTTCCTAAGAGTAGGAATATTCTAATTCAGCACACTGAACACTGATACAATAATTTAACCATTCATGGTTCTTGAGTTTGGCCAAGAAAGAACTCAGAGCCAAACTCTTAAGTAAGCAAGGGTTTAATAGTCGTTCAAGAGAAAAGACACTCTCAAGATGGAAGAGTGGGCAGGCCCAGAGATGGCATCTGCACCGGGGCTCAGGGTTGTCTTTGCTTTTTATGTATGGATAGATTATGGGTCATAGCTGTGCAGATCCTGACTAGGGTTGCAGCCAATTATCTAAGGGACTCCTCCAACAATTGAAAGGGCAAGTTTTGGGCCCTTTTTGGTCCTTGTCAGCCTTCCTCTGCTCAAGGCAGGGGGGGGCTTATGACCACAATGTAGATTTATTATAGTGAAGCCATAGGTTACTGTAGAGTAGTGGTCATAGGGGAGTGTGTATCCCCTGGGGTCTGTCCCAACTCTTTGGAACTTGGTTTCTGCCCTTTAATCAGTCAGAAAGCACCTCTTCCCTGCTCATATATAATTAACTGCCTCATATTCTCAGGTATAGCAGTAGGACTCCAGGCAGCTTCATCAGCCATCCTCAGCTTCTATGCTCCACTGTGTTTCTGCATCTCCTGTATTCTAGACCTCTCCCAGAGCTATTTTTGTTGTGAGATAGTTGCTTATTCCTTGTTGTTGTTTCTGTTGGGTGGGGTTGGGGGAAGGCAAGTACTGGAATCTCCTAGTCTGCTATCTTGAGGATTTCACCTATTAGCTTTTCCTTCTTTATTATCTGTACTCTCCCTCTCCAATAATAAGAAAACTTGTTCCCACAATCCACTGTTTATCTTTATATATTTTTTTAACTTATAAATTCCTTTTTGTCTTTAGCCCTACAATTTTCAGTCAAACATTTTCCTAGGTTAGTTAAGTCTATTTTTTTCCCCACCTCCCCTTCAGTGTGGTCATGTCATATATTGGTAATGTAATTTATTTCATTTGTCACATTCTGCATTCCATTATGGGCATCCCCCAGCATCTTGGCTGATAATCCTTTCTCTTTTTCAAACATTTCATGCATTAAATTGAACTCTTTGTGGTGTATAGTTTTATGAGTTTTAACAAATGCATATTCATTTATCCACCATTGTAATATAATAGAACAATACCCTTGTATGTCCTGTTTGTAGTTAACTTCCCACTCCACTTGAGTAACCACTAGCAACTACTGATCTGTTTCCCATCTTGATTGTATTGCCTTTTCCAGAAGTTCATATAAATGGAATCATTTAATAGGTAGGCTTTTCTGTCTGGCTTTTTCTACTTAGCAAAATGCATTTAAGAAGCATCCATATAACATAAAATAATACTTCCATTTCTTTTTATTTCTATACCATATTACATTATTTGTTTCTCCAATCCCCTGTTGGAAGACAACTTAGATTGCTTCTAGTTTTAGCTATTATGAATAAAACTGCTTTAAGAAGGTTTTGTGTGCGACTATAAGTTTTCATATAACCTGGGTGAATACCTAGAAGTGTAATTGCTAGATCATATGATAAGTCGATAAATTTATTTAAAAAACTGCCAAACTGTCCTCCAAAGTGTCTGAACCATTTTGAATTCTCTAGGCAATAAATATCCCACATCCAAGCCCACATTAGCGTGACAACTTTATATATATATATATAATTTTAGTTAATACAGGTGTAGTGGCATTTCATTGTTTTGATTTACACTTCCCTAGTTACAAATGATATTGAGCATCATTTCATGTACTATCCAGCTGTTTATCTTTGGTAAAGTTATGTTCATATCTTTTGTCCATATATTATTGGGTTGTTTGTTTTATTAGGATTGAATTCTGAGGTGTTTTTTTTATATGTTCTGGATCAAACCCTTTATTGAATAAGTGATTTTCAAATACTTTTCACAGTCTGATTTGTCTTTTTATTCCTTTAGTGTCCTTTGCAGAGCCTTTTTTTTTTATAATGTCCAATTATTGGCAATTTCTTTCATAGATTTTGCTTTTGGTGCTGTCTCTAAAAATTGTCAAAGCCAAGGCAATATAGATTTTCTCCTACATTTTCTTAGACATTTTATAGTTGTAGATCTTAGATTTTGGTCTATGATAGTTCCTTGTATAGGATGTGAGCTGGATGTTGGGGCTTAGCATGTTTTTTGGCATATTGATGTCCAATTTCTCCAGTCTTATTTGTTGAAAACACTAAACTTTGTCTGCTAAATTACCTTTGAATTTTTGTTGAAAACTGTTGACAATATTGCAAGAATAATCCTATTCTTGGGATTTTCTATTGGATGCATTGATTTATGTGTCTTTCTTCCAGTACTACATTATCCTGATAACTGAAGTGTTAGAGTAAATCTTGAAATAGGAAAATGTGAGTTTTTCAACTTTATTCTTCTTTTATAGAATTGTGTGTATAATCTAGTTCCTTTGCCTTTCCATATAAATTTTAGAATTAGCTAGTCAGTATCTAGTAAGTGCTTGTTGAATTCTTCATTGGACTTGTATCAAATCTATTAATCAAATTGGAAAGAACATTTTAACAATATTCAGATTTCTAATTCATGGATGTGACTTTTTTTTTCAAGTTATTTGGATTTCTTTGTTTCCTTTAATCAGTGAGTTAAAGTTTTCTACACATATATCATGGGCAAATTTGATAGATTTATACCTATGTATTTCATTCTTTGGTTGTTACTGTAAATGGTATTTTTTTTTAAAGATTTTATTTATTTATTTGAGAGAGAGAGAATGAGAGACAGAGAGCATGAGAGGGAGGAGGGTCAGAGGGAGAAGCAGACTCCCTGCTGAGCAGGGAGCCCGATGCGGGACTCGATCCCAGGACTCCAGGATCATGACCTGAGCCGAAGGCAGTCGCTTAACCAACTGAGCCACCCAGGCGCCCCTGTAAATGGTATTTTTAACTTTACATTCCATTAATTAATTTCCATATATCAGAATATAACTGATTTTTGTAAATTGATCTTATATTTTGGAACCTTACTTAAACTCATTATTTCCAGAAAAAAAATTATAAATTCATTGGGATTTGCTACATAGAAAATTATGTCATTTAATAAAGACAGTTTTACTTTTCCTTTCCAATTTGTGTACTTTGTATTTTTCTTGCTGTATTTGTTAGGACTTACAGTGTAATACTGAATAATACTGGTGAAAGAGGACATTCTTATTTGTTTAAGATATTAGAATGAAACCATTCAGTCTTTCATGATTAGGTAAAATGCTAGCTACAGACTCATAAATACTCTGCATTAAACATTAGGTTAAAGATTTTTTCTATACCAGTTTGCTGAGAGTTTGTTATCATGAATGGATATTGCTTTTTGTCAAATGCTTTTTCTACATCTGTTGATATGGTTAAATGGTTTATTCTATTTAGTCTGTTAATGTGGTCAAATCCATTGATGAAGTTTTCAGTATTGAGCCAGCCTTGCATTCTCAGGATAAACTCCACTTGGATATTATGTGTTACCTTTTTTATATATCACTGGATTAGATTTGCTATTAGATTTTTTTTTTTTTTTTTTTAGGGATTTTTGTGCCTATATTCATGAGAGATAACGGTTTGTACTTAAAATGTCTTTGTCTAGTTTTGATAATATGCTAGAGTCAAAAAAGGTGGCAAGTGTTCTTTTTGATTCTGCTTTCTGGAAGTGATCATGTAGTTCTACTAGTACCTATACTATGTAGTTCTGCCATTATAAATAGCTGGCATTATTTATTTTTAAATGTTAAGTAGAATTCACTATTGAAATCATTTGGTCTTCGAGTCAGTTAAAACATAAAATTTTCGGAGGGGGAGGAGCAAGATGGCAGAGGAGTAGGAGACCTAAATTTCATCTGGTCCCAGGAATTCAGCTAGATAGGGATTAAACCATTCTGAACACCTACGAACTCAACAGGAGATCGAAGAAAAGAATAGCAGCAACTCTCTGAACAGAAAAGCGACGACTTTCTGGAAGAGTCATATTCTATCCCTTCATAGTAGTTAACCTTATTTTTGGCATATATATAAGTTGTTCTCTCTTTAAAATTTTAGGATACAGTTTCTTCTAACAGACCAAAATATACCCTAAATCTCTAGTGTATGGCTTTGTTCTAGTCTCCCGCCTGATCACATTCTCTCCCTTTTTTTTTTTTAAATTTCTCTTCTTTCTTTTTTCAACCAATTTCTTTTTTTTAATTTTTTTTAAAGATTTTATTTATTTATTTGACAGAAACACAGCGAGAGAGGGAACACAAGCAAAGGGAGTGGCAGAGGGAGGGGGAGAAGCAGGCTTCCCACTGAGCAGGGGGGCCAATGCGGGGCTCGATCCCAGGACCCTGAGATCATGACCTGAGCCAAAGGCAGATGCTTAATGACTGAGCCACCCAGGCACCCCTTTTCAACCAACTTCTTATCAATTCCTTTTATAAAATCTTTTATAAGTTTCTTTACAGTCATATTCCATCCCTTCATTGTATTTACCCTTATTTTTGTACATATATAAGTCTTTCTTTCTTTAAAATTTTGGGAGGAAGTTTCTTCTAACAGACCAAAATACGCCCAAAATCTAGTGTGTGGCACTGATCTATTCACCAGCCTGATCATATTTGATCATATTCTTTTTTTTTATCTTTTTCTTTTTCTTTTTCTTTTTTTCTTTTTTCTTTCTTTCCCTTTCTTTTCCCCTGGTTTTTGGTCTCTTCTGATTTGTGTGGTGTATATTGTTAAACAAAGAGAGAGCCTAAAAGTAACATAGACCAGAAAGAAACAGAGACAATATACAGTAACAGTCACCTTACAGGCAATACAGTGACACTAAATTCATATTCATTCACATAAATTCAGATTCAATAAAAAAACAAGACCCATCAATATGCTGTCTGCAAGAGACTCATTTTAGACCCAAAGACACCTCCAGATTGAAAGTGAGGGGATGGAAAACCATTTACCATGCTAATGGACACCAAAAGAAAGCCAGGGAGGCAATCCTTATACCAGACAAATTAGATTTTAAACCAAAGACTACATAAGAGATGAGGAAGGACACTATATCATTCTTAAAGGATCTATCCAACAAGAAGATCTAACAATTGTAAATATCTATGCCCTAACATGGGAGCAGCCAATTATATAAGCCATTTAATAACAAAAGCAAAGAAACACATTGACAACAATACAGTAATAGTGGGGAACTTTAACACCCCCTTCACTGAAATGGACAGATCATCTAAGCAGAAGATCAACAAGGAAATAAAGACTTTGAATGACACACTGGACCAAATGGACTTCACAGATATATTCAGAGCATTCCATCCCAAAGCAACAATACACATTCTTCTCTAGTGTCCATGGAACAATCTCCAGAAGAGATCACATCCTAGGTTATAAATCAGGTCTCAACCAGTACCAAAAGATTGGGATCATTCCCTGCATATTTTCAGTCCACAATGCTTTGAAACTAGAACTCAATCACAAGAGGAAAGTCGGAAAGAACTCAAATACATGGAGGCTAAAGAGCATCGTACTAAAGAATGAATGGGTCAACCAGGAAATTAAAGAAGAATTAAAAAATTTCATGGAAACCAATGAAAATGAAAACACAACTGTTCAAAATCTTTGGGCTGCAGCAAAGGCAGTCCTAAGAGGAAAGTATATAGCAATACAAGCCTTTCTCAAGAAACAAGAAAGGTCTCAAAATACACAACCTAATCCTACACCTAAAGGAGCTGGAGAAAGAACAGCAAATAAAGCCTAAACCCAGCAGGAGAAGAGAAATAATAAAGATCAGAGCAGAAATCAATGAAATAGAAACCAAAAGAACGGTAGAACAGATCAACACAACCAGGAGCTGGTTCTTTGAAAGAATTAACAAGATTGATAAACCCCTGGCCAGACTTATCAAAAAGAAAAGAGAAATGACCCAAATAAATAACATCATGAATGAAAGAGGAGAGATCACAACCAACACCAAAGAAATACAAACAATTATAAGAACATATTATAAGCAACTCTATGCCAGCAAATTAGATAACCTGGAAGAAATGGATGCATTCCTAGAGATGTATCAACTACCAAAACTGAACCAGGAAGAAACAGAAAACCTGAACAGACCTATAACCACTAAGGAAATTGAAGCAGTCATCAAAAATCTCCCAACAAACAAGAGCCCAGGGCCAGATGGCTTCCCAGGGGAATTCTACCAAACATTTCAAGAAGAACTAATACCTATTCTTCTGAAACTGTTCCAAAAAACAGAAATGGAGGGAAAATTTCCAAACTTGTTTTATGAGGCCACCATTACCTTGATCCCCAAACCAGAAAAAGACCCCATCAAAAAGGAGAATTACAGACCAATATCCCTGATGAACATGGATGCAAAAATTCTCACCAAAATACTAGCCAATAGGATCCAACAGTACATTAAAAGGATTATCCACCACGACCAAGTGGGATTTATCCCTGGGCTGCAAGGTTGGTTCAACATCCGCAAATCAATCAATGTGATATAATACATTAATAAAAGAAAGAACAAGAACCAGATGATCCTCTCAATAGATGCAGAAAAAGCATTTGACAAAGTACAGCATCCTTTGTTGATTAAAACTCTTCAGAGTGTAGGGATAAAGGGTACATATCTCAATATCATAAAAGCCATCTATGAAAAACCCACAGCGAATATCATTTGCAATGGGGAAAAACTGAGAGCTTTCCCCCTAAGGTCAGGAACACGGCAGGGATGTCCACTATCACCATTGCTCTTCAACATAGTACTAGAAGTCCTAGCCACAGCAATCAGACAACAAAAAGAAATCAAAGGCATCCAAATTGGCAAAGAAGAAGTCAAACTCTCACGGTTTGCAGATGATATGACACTTTATGTGGAAAACCCAAAAGGCTCCACCCCAAAACTGCTAGAACTCATACAGGAATTCAATAAAATGGCAGGATATAAAATCAATGCACAGAAATCAGTGGCATTCCTATACACCACCGCCAAGACAGAAGAAAGAGAAATGAAGGAGTCGATCCCATTTACAATTGCACCCAAAACCGTAAGATACCTAGGAATAAATCTAACCAAAGAGGCAAAGAATCTGTACTCAGAAAACGATAAAATACTCATGAAAGAAATTGAGGAAGACACAAAGAAATGGAAAAACGTTCCATGCTCATGGATTGGAAGAACAAATATTGTGAAGATGTCAATGCTACCTAGAGCAATCTACACATTCAATGCAATCCCTATCAAAATACCATCCACTTTTTTCAAAGAAATGGAAAAAATAATCCTAAAATTTGTATGGAACCAGAAAAGACCCCGAATAGAAGAGGAATGTTGAAAAAGAAAAGCAAAGCTGGCGGCATCACAATTCCGGACTTCCAGCTCGATTACAACGCTGTCATCATCAAGACAGTATGGGACTGGCACAAAAACAGACACATAGATCAATGGAACAAAATAGAGAGCCCTGAAATGGACCCTCAACTCTATAGTCAACTAATCTTTGACAAAGCAGGAAAAAATGTCCCATGGAAAAAAGACCAAGTCTTCAACAAATGGTGTTGGGAAAATTGGACAGCCACATGCAGAAGAATGAAACTGGGCCATTTCCTTACACCACACACAAAAATAGACTCAAAATGGTCGAAAGACCTAAATGTGAGACTCCTGTCCACATCTCAAAATCCTAAAGAACACAGGCAGCAACCTCTTCGACCTCAGCCGCAGCAACTTCTTCCTAGAAACATCACCAGAGGCAAGGGAAGCAAGGGCAAAAATGAACTATTGGGACTTCGTCAAGATAAAAAGCTTTTGCACAGCAAAAGAAACAGTCAACAAAACCAAAAGACAACCTACAGAATGGGAGAAGATATTTGCAAATGACATATCAGATAAAGGGCTAGTATCCAAAATCTATAAAGAACTTATCAAACTCAACACCCAAAGAACAAAGAATCCAATCAAGAAATGGGCAGAAGAACGAACAGACATTTTTCCAAAGAAGACATCCAAATGGCCAACAGACACATGAAAAAGTGCTCAACATCGCTCGGCATCAGGGAAATCCAAATCAAAACCTCAATGAGATACCACCTCACACTAGTCAGAATGGCTAAAATTAACAAGTCAGGAAATGACAGATGTTGGCAGGGATGCGGAGAAAGGGGAACCCTCCTACACTGTTGGTGGGAATGCAAGCTGGTGCAGCCACTCTGGAAAACAGTATGGAGGTTCCTCAAAAAGTTGAAAATAGAGCTACCCAGCAATTGCACTACTGGGTATTTATCCCAAAGATACAATGTAGAGATCCAAAGGGTTACTTGCACCCCAATGTTTTTAGCAGCAATGTCCACAATAGCCAAACTATGGAAAGAGCCAAGATGTCCATCGACAGATGAATGGATAAAGAAGATGTGGTATATATATATATATATATATATATATACATACATACATACATACACACACACACACACACACACACACACACACACACACACAGTGGAATATTATGCAGCCATCAAAAGGAATGAAATCTTGCCATTTGCAACGACATGGATGGAACTAGAGGGTATTATGCTGAGTGAAATAAGTGAATCAGAGAAAGACATGTATCATATGATCTCACTGATATGAGGAATTCTTAATCTCAGGAAGCAAACTGAGGGTTGCTGGAGTTTTGGGGGGTGGGAGGGATGGGGTGGCTGGGTGATAGACATTGGGGAGGGTATGTGCTATGGTGAGCGCTGTGAATTGTGTAAGACTGTTGAATCACAGACCTGTACCTCTGAAACAAATAATACATTGTATGTTAAAAAAAAGAAGATAGTAGGAAGGGGAAAATGAAGGGGGGGGGAATTGGAGGGGGAGACGAACCATGAGAGACTATGGACTCTGAGAAACAAACTGAGGGTTCTAGAGGGGAAGGGGGTGGGGGGATGGATTAGCCTGGTGATGGGTATTAAAGAGAGCACGTACTGCATGGAGCACTGGGTGTTATACGCAAACAATGAATCATGGAACACTATATCAAAAACCAATGGTAATGTATGGTGATTAACATAACATAATAAAAAAACTTAAATAAATAAATTTTACATTAAAAAAAGAAATGAAATTATAAGAATAAAAGCATCCTTCAAAAGTTAAAAATAAAACACAAAATTTTAGGGGCACCTGAGTGGTTCAGTCAGTTAAGCATCTAACTCAATTTCAGTTCAGGTCATGATTTCAGGGTCATAAGACTGGGCCCCATGTCAGGCTCTGTGCTGGGTGTGGAGCCTGCTTAGGACTCTCTCTCTCCTGCTCCTTTTCCCCCTCCACCTCACTTGCTCGCTTGCTCTCTCTCTCTCTCAAGAAAAAAAAAAAAGAAAAGAAAAAAAAACTTGTAATTTTAAACTACAAATTTAATTTCTTCAATCAACTTTAACCACAATTTAATAGACATAGAAATATTTGGTTTTACTATTTCTTCTTCAGTAAGTTTTTAGAGTTTGTGTTTTTCAAAGAATTGCTCCATTTCACCTAAGTTATTGAATTTATGGGCATAGATTTTTTTGGTAGTATTTTCTTATCCTTTTAATCAGCAGTGAGATCTCCATTTGATTCTTGATATTGGTAAATTATGTCCCCTCTCTTTCTTTTTGGTTAGCTTGCGTAGAATATAGACTTCAGCTAGTAAAACAACTTATAAGAAATATAGGGGGAAATGGCAACAGCTTGTTAGAAATAGGGAATTTTAATATATATTTCTCTCTAATAAAGCAAGAGGATAAATATAGTAAGCCAAAATAATATATTTAAGAAGGAAAATCTAATTGATATACATTAAAGAAAGTATCTTCTTTTCTATAATTTATGAAATAGCCACAAAAAATTGACCATATATTTTTTTTTTTTAAAGATTTTATTTATTTATTTGACAGAGAGAGACACAGCGAGAGAGGGAACACAAGCAGGGGGAGTGGGAGAGGGAGAAGCAGGCTTCCCGCAGAGCAGGGAGCCCGATGTGGGACTTGATCCCAGGACCCTGGGGTCATGACCTGAGCCGAAGGCAGTCGCTTAACCGACTGAGCCACCCAAGCGCCCAAAAATTGACCATATATTACTTCGCAAAGGAAACAGCCTAAAAATACAAACTAGTAGCACTACTATAAACAACATTCTCTGATAACACTAAACAAAAAGTAAATATTAATTAATGATAAGTATCATAAACAATTATGGTAGTAAACCATCGTGATAATGTCCTTAATTCAGCAATTAACAGAAACTGGGAGTTTCTGCCTTGTAAAACAAGGCAAAATGAAAGCAAATGAAACTAATTAAGACCTATAATTCCTCTTTGACAAATCACCAATTCAATCAAAATGAATACTGCATGGAACTAACCATTTAAAAATTGCTGTGTGCTAGTAAATAGCATAGTTCAACATTATTACTTCTATTTATAATTTTTTTGTTAAAATAGAATGTTACTTGTACACCTTCTTTGGTTTGTAGCATAAATATATCATACCTCATTTAAACTTTTTATAAAATTTTTGATCAAATACACATTATTCTGAGAATGCTTCTAGTTTATTATATAATTTTTACCTTGCTCTGAGGTAATTCTGGAAACATTATGAGAGATAATTTTAAGTTTTGTATTGATAGTTTATCTTAAAAATTCCTGTGTTCTTATTAATATTAGAACAGGAGAATTTGTAACTTATAGAGTTATTAGTACCTTTTTAATGACATGTTTATGACTTTAGATAGTGGAGATCCATGTAGTAATTGGAGATGAAACTACTTCTTTAAGATATAGTAAGTGCATTTAATCCCATACATTGAAAAATGTGGACTTTTAAATATTAAATTCTTTAATAACACTTGGGATCAGAAAGCCACTTTTCCATACATTAAAGCTTTGTATTACATAGTAGATGCTACTGAAGGAAAAAATAAATATCTCAAGCTTACTAGAATTTTATGTCTAAACAGAAATGATGATAGATTAATTTCATGTTTGACACATTTCTAGTGAATTTCCATTCTAATTAAATGGAGGGTTTTTTTGTGTTTTGTTTTTTTTTTAGTGGCTTATTTTAAAAGGCTACAGAGTATCAACAATAGATCCGTAGTCCTACTAAGAATATGTTTGAAATGGGTGATTTAATGATGTGTAGTTATGACAAATAATCAGGCACTCTTGTCATTAGGCGACTATTAAGATTGAACAAAACATTTGTTTATGCAAAATAGAAATTTAAAGGAATTATGTCGGTTTCATACAAAAATTAGTGACAACAGTCACCTCATATATTTTTTCTCAGACTTCCTTGGGGACTATTTTAATCCTACACATTTGTTCAATTCAAATGCAAATTTGTTGAGTGTCAAAATGCATATTTGTTTCAAGAAACAAAACTTGAATCCTACTTTCCCCTATGACTTTATCTTTCTACAATTATCCACTGAAGAACCCATTGGCTCACTAGCAACATAACATACTTTAATGCCTTTATCTCAATTCCTGCTTAAGTCATTAAGGGTGGTTTCTGTCCTTAACACTTCATTGCAATCACAGTCATTAAGGTCAGTGGTTTGCTGTCTAATATCTATTTTGTTTAATCTCATCAACACCATTAACCTAATGGGTCACTGTTTTAGTCTCCCTCCTCCTTCTTCCTCTTTTTCCTCCGCCCCCTCATTGCATGAGAGTCTCTCCTTCTCTTGTACCTTCCTGATACTGGGCATGAAATCTGCAGTGAAAAAGTAAAAATAATTATTCCATCTGCAGGTAAACTGTGTGTACACTTTGGGAAAAAAAAAAAATTCCAGAGTGTGTAAAAAATAAACTTTTAGATGACTTGAATGTCGATTTTGTATTTTAGTTGAAACAATATGCCTCTCCTAAAATATATCATAAAATGAACATTAGTGATAAATTAACCATATTGCTCAAAGAGTGTAAAATGAATGACTTCTCCTGAAACAAAAATGAATACATACAATACAGTTGCTTTGTTAATTTAAGCATTTTAGAGGTCATTTTTCAAACTGTTTCAGTGGCCTAGAGCCAAATTCTATGCTTCAGGTGAACAAAAATCTATCCTTTCTAAATGAACAGTATGGGCTGGCAGTTTACTTAGAGGGGAGAAATGTTTAATGTATTTTCTTTGCTAAAACTATCAATAATGATATAAACTATAAAATATAAAAAGAACCTCTGTGTAGAATAAGCACTTTCCTTCACCTCTGTGTTAAGATAAATGCAATTTGTACTCACAGAAAACAAAAATTTTAAATGTAGTGCCATGTCACATCCGTCTTAAAAGGTTTACTTATGTCTCAAACATATGGATGAACATCAGAAAAAAAAAATGTCAACTAGATATATATTTTTAGCAAAAGAAAAAAAAATATGTGTTTTCATTTTCTGGCTTAAAATATTGCTGTTCTGAATGTTTTCTCCCCCCTCCAAAGCACATGAGTATACCATTCATCTAAAATAATACCAGTGAGTTATGAAACTGTAAACTCTCCAGCGTTTCAATAAATTAATAATGGATATGAAATTATGGGATAAATCCACATAGCATCTAGCACACAATTAACTCTTCACAGACTAATAATTTTTAAAACTCTGAAATCAGATTACTTTCCAATAAAACATGTCACAATAATTTACTTTATGATTGCGATTAGGAAAGTAAGATATAATAAAAAGAGATCTCAAGGTTTATTACTCAATATGTAAGGACAAGGGACGTGATTATATCTTTATAGCAGCAAATATAAGAATGCTTGGTAGTTACAGTTGTAGTTCAATAGAATTGATTCAAACAGCACTGTTTGTTGTGGAATCTACAGGAAGGAAATGCATTATTAGAAAAATTATGATTTGTTTTTCTCTTATTTCACTTAGCTTAATACCCTCTAAGGTCCATCTATGTTGTTGCAAATGACAAGATAGCAATATTTTTTATGGATGAGTAATATTCCTGTTTGTGTGTGTCTGAGAAAGAGAGGGAAAGAGACAAAGACACATTCTTTATTCACCTATCTATGAACACTTTGATTCCTTCCATATCTTGGCTATGTAAATGCTGCTGCAATAAACATAGGGATGCATATATATTTTAAAATTCGTGTTTTCCTTTTCTTTGGGTAAAGTCCCAGTGGTTTTCCACAGTGGTTGCACCAATTTGTATTCCCACCAACAGTGCACAAGGGTTCCCTCATCTCCACATCCTTATCTTTTTGATACTAGGCTTTCTGACAGGTGTGAGATGGCATTTCATTGTGATTTTGACTTGCATTTCCCTGATGAATAGTGTTTTTGAGCATCTTTTCATCTGTCTGTTGGCCATCTATATGTCTTTGGGAAAAGGTCTATTCAGGTCCTTTTTTCATGTTTTAATTGGATTATTTGGGGATTTTGGTATTGAGTTGTATAAGTTCTTTATACATCCCCTCATCGGATATAACATTTGCAAATATCTTCTCCCATTCACTAGGTTGCTTTTTTTGTTTTGTTGATGGTTTCCTTTGCTGTGCAAAAGCTTTTTATTTTGGTGTGGTCCCAATAGTTCATTTTTGCTTTTGTTTCCCTTGTCTGAGGAGACATATTCATAAATATGTTAAGGATAATGATGGTTTGAATGTAAAAAAATAAATATACAGAGAACAAACTGGTGGTGGACAAAGGGAGGTGGGCAAGGGAATAGGCAAAGTAGTTAAAAGGGATTAAGAAGTACAAACTTCCAGTTATAAATGAGTCACAGAGATGAGGTACAGCATTGGAAATATAGTCCATAGGATCGTAATAACTTTGTATGGTGACAGATAGTAACTACACTTACCATGCTGAGCATGGAGTAATGTATAGAATTGTCAAATCAATATTGTATACACCTGGAACTAATAAAATATTATATGCCACTTAAACTTCAATTAAAAAAAAAAGAAAAATGGATGGAAGAAATGAGGTCAAGGTAGGGGTAAGCTTTGGGCTGTGAAAGGGAGGCCTCAGAAAGACTCAAAAATGGAAAATGTGGGTCAGAGCAGAAGAATAGAGCAGTTGTTACATTGAATTTAAAGAAATATTATATCAGGGTTGGTAAGCTGAATGAAGCTGGTGAATGATGTAAATCTCCCATTTTTCCGATGACCTTCAAGCCTACTTTTTATATATGGATTTCAAAAAGGAAGTAGAGAAATCAAGAAGGAAACTACGTAGCCCAGACTTGCAGCTGCCTTCTGTCTGTGATTGAGTCACTGAGTAGTCAATACCTTCATCTAGAAAATAATTCCTGCCTGGACCAAAATTCCTTGTTTTTTTGTTTTGTTTTGATTTGATTTTTTATAGTTTCTCTAATTCCTTGATGTGTTCTTTCCTATACAACTAAAATATTATTGTTAAAGTTGTTTTAATTTCTTGCCTTAAAAAATAACACTGTTATATATATACTTTTTTATCTCATTTTTTAAAAGATTTTATTTATTAGAGAGAGTGAGTGAGAGAGCATGAGCGGGGGGTAGGGGGGAGGGTGGGGAGGGAAGCAGCCTCCCTACTGAGCAGGGAACCTGACTCAGGACTCAATCCCAGGACCCTGGGACCATGACCTGAACCAGGTGCCCCCTTTTCATTTCATTTTATTTTTTTCATCATGATAAGCATACTCTTTAATCACCAGCTCTTATTTCATCCATCCCTCCAGCCACCTCCCCTCTTGTAACCATCAGTTTGTTCCCTATGGTTAAGGATCTGTTTTTAGGTTTCTCTGCCTTTTTTTTCCCCTTGCTAATTTGTTTTGTTTCTTAAGTGCCACATATGGGCGATATCATATGATACTTGTCTTTCTCTGACTTATTTCGCTTAGCATTATGTTCTCTAGCTCTATCCAGGTCATTGCAAATGGCAAGATTTCATTCTTTCTTATCACTGAATAATATTTCATTGTCTGTGTGCATACACACACACATATACCACATCTTTATCCATTCATCAGTCGATGGACACATGGACTGCTGCTATAGTTTGGATATTGTAAATAATGCAGTAAACATAAAGGTGCCCTTTGAATTAGTGTTTTTGTGGTTTTTTGGGGGGTAAATACCCAGTAATGTAATTCCTGGATCATAGGGTAGTTCCATTTTTAATTTTTTTAGGAACCTCCACACTGTTTTCCACAGTGGCTGCACCAATTTACATTCCTACCAACAGTATATGAGGGTCCCTTTCTCCCTATATCCTCCCCAACACTTGTTGTTTCTTGAGTTTTTGATTTTAGCCATTCTGACATGTTTGAGGTGGAATCTCATTTTGATTTGCATTTCCCTGGTGATACATGATGTCGAATATCTTTTCTTGTGTCTGTTGGCCATCTGGATGTCTTCTTGGGAGAAATGTCCGTTCATGACTTCTGCCTATTTTTAATTGGATTATTTGGGTTTTGGGGTATTGAGTTGTATCATCCAGTTTGAGTTTATTTTCGTGTATGGTGAAAGAAAGTGGTTCAGTTTCATTCTTTTGCATGTGGCTGTCCACTTTTCCCAACACCATTTCTTTAAGAGACTTTTCCCCATTGCATCTTCTTTCCTCCTTTGTTAAAGATGAATTGATCATATAGTGGTGGGTTTATTTCTGGGTTTTCTGTTCTATTCTATTGATCTATGTGTCTATTTTTATGCCAGTATCATACTGTTTTAATCACTACAGCTTTGTAATATAACTTGAAATCTGGAATTGTGATACCTCCAGTTTTGTTTTTATTTTTCAAGATTTCTTTGGCTATTTGAGGTCCTTTGTGGTTCCATACAAATTTTAGGATTGTTTGCTCTAGTTCCGTGAAAAATGTTGTTCATATTTTGATAGGGATTGCACTGAATGTGTAGATTGCTTTGGGTAGTATACACATTTTAACAGTATTTGTTCTTCCAACCCATGAACATGGAATGTCTTTCCATTTCTATGCATTGACTTCAGTTTCTTTCATCAGTGTTTTATAGTTTTCAGAGTACAGGTCTTTAACCTCTTTGGTTAAGTTTATTCCTAAATATTTTATTGTTTTTGGTGCAATTGTAAGTGGAATTTTTTTTAAAGATTTTGTTTATTTGACAGAGAGAGACACAGCAAGAGAGGGAACACAAGCAGGGCGAGTGGGAGAGGGAGAAGCAGGCTTCCCGCTGAGCAGGGAGCCAACGCGGGGCTCAGTCCCAGGACCCCTGGGATCATGACCTGAGCCAAAGGCAGACAGTTAATGACCGAGCCACTCAGGCACCCCGGGATTTTTTTTTTTAATTTAACTTTCTGCTGCTTCCTTAATGGTGTAGAGGAATACAACAGTTTTTCTATACATTGATTTTCGTATCCTGCAATCTTACAGAACTCACTTCTCACTTCTAGAATTTTTTGGTGGAGTCTTTAGGGTTTAATGTATATATTATCATGTCATCTGTAAATAGTGAGGAATTTACTTCTTCCTTGCCAATTTGGATGCCGCTTATTTCTTTATATTGTCTACTTGCTATGGGTAGTACTTCTAGCACTATATTGAGTATAAGTGGTGAGAGGGGCACCTGGGTAGCACAGTTGGTTAAGCTTCTGCCTACAGCTCAGGTCATGATATCTGGGTCCTGGGATTGAGCCCCACTTCAGGCTCCCTGCTCAGCCTCTCCCTCTGCCTCTGCTCGTATTTGCTCTCTCTCTCTCTCCCTCAAATAAATAAAGTCTTTTTTAAAAATAAAAAATAAATAAAAGTGGTGAGAGTAGACATCTTTGTCTTGTTCCTGACCTTAGGGGAAAAGTTATCAGTTTTTCATCATCAAGTATAATGTTGGCTGTGGGTTTTTCATATAAGGCCTTTATTGTGTTGAGGTATGTTCCCTCTAGACTTACTTTGCAGAGGGTTTTTATTATGAATGGATGTTGTACTTTAGCAAATGCTTTTTCTGTATGTATTAAAATGATCATACAGTTTTTATTCTTTCTCTTATTGATGTAACATATTACATTGATTGTTTTGCAAATGTTGAAACACCCTTGCATCCTGGAAATAAATTGAACTTGATCATGGTGTATGATTTTTTTAATGTAATTTTGGATTCAGTTTGCTAATATTTTGTTGAGGATTTTTGCATCTATATTCATGAGAGATATTGGCCTCTAGTTCTCATTTTTAGTGGTGTCTTTGTCTGGTTTTAGTATCAGGCCAATCCTGGACTCATAGAATGAATTTGGGTTTTCCTTCTTTTCCATTTTTTGGACTGCTTTGAGAAGAATAGGCATTAACTCTTCTTTAAACATTTGGTAGAATTCACCAGTGAAGCCATCTGGTCCTGGACATTTGTTTTGGGGGAGTTTTATGATTAATGATTTAATTTCATTGCTGGTAATTAGTCTGTTAAAATTTTCTATTTCTTCTTTAGTTTTGGTAGGTTATATGTTTCTAGGCATTTATCCATTTCCTTTAAGTTGTCCAGTTTGTTGGAATATAAGATTTCATAATACTCTGTTACAATTGTTTGTGTTTCTGTGGTTTTGTTGTTATTTCTTCTCTTTCATTAATAATTTTATTTGGGTTGTCTCTCTCCCTCTCTCGCTTTTAATGAGTCTTGCTGAGGTTTATCAAATTTTTTGATATTTCCAAAGAACCAACTCCTGGTTTCATTGATCTGTTCTGTGTTTTTAAGTTTCTGTATCATTTATTTCTATACCATTTTTTAATTTCTATATCATTTATCTAATCTTTATTATTTCTATTCCTTTTGCTGGGTTTGGGTTTTGTTCTTTTTCTAGCTCCTTTAGGTGTAAGGTTAGGTTATTTGACATTTTTCTTGCTTCTTAAGGTAGTTCTGTATTATTCTAAACTTTCCTCTTAGAACCACTTTTGTTACATCCCAAAGATTTTGGACTATTGTTTTAATTTTCTTTTGTTTTCATGTAATTTTTGATTTCTTCATTGACCCACTCATTTTTTTCTAATAGGATGTTATTTAACCTCCATGTATTCATGCTTTTGCCAGATTTTTCTTGTGGTTGATTTCTAGTTTGCGTTGTGGTCAGAAGAGATGTATAGTATGATTTTGATATTTTTGAATTTGTTGAGACTTGTTTTGTGGTCTAATATGTGATATATTCTGGAGAATGTTCTGTGTGCACTTGAAAGAATGTGTATTCTGCTTTTTTAGGATGGAATGTTCTGAATATATCTGTTAAGTACATCTGGTCCTGTGTGTCATTCAAAGCTACTGTTTCCTTGTTGTTTTGTTTGGATGATCTTTCTATCAATGTAAGTGGGGACTTAAAGTCCACTACTATTATTGTATAACCATTGATTATCTCTTTTATGCTTGCTATTAACTCTTTTATGAATTAGGGTGCTCTCATATTGAGTGCATAAATATTTACAATTGTTACAGCCTCTAGTGGGATTGTCCTCTTTATTTTTTTTAAAGGTTTTATTTATTTATGAGAGAGTGCACAGAGAGAGCATGAGCGGGGGGGAGGGGCAGAGTGTGGGCGGGGGTCAGAGGGGGCCAGAAGGAGAGGGAGAAGTGGGCTCCCTGCTGAGCAGGAAGCCTCAAGTGGTGCTCAGTCCCAGGACCCCAGGATCATGACCTGAGCCAAAGGCAGACACTTAACTAACTGAGCCACCCAGTCACCCCTGGATTGTCCTCTTTATTATTATATCATGTCCTTCTTTGTCTCTTGTTACAGTCTTTGTTTGAAAGTCTATTTTCTCCAAAATAAGTACTGCTACTCCAGCTGTCTTTTGGCATTCATTTACATGATAAATGTTTCTCTGTCCCCTCACTTTCAATCTGTAGGTATCTTTATGTCTGAAATGAGTCTCTTATAGGCAACATGCAAATCTTGTTTTATCCACTGTGTCACTCTATGTCTATTGACTGGAGCGTTTAGTCTATTTACATTCAAAGTAATTGTTGATAGTTATGTATTTATTGCCAATTTACTACTTGTTTTGTTATTGTTTCTATAGATATTCTCTGAAATTTCTCTTGTTCTCTTTCCTGGTTTGTTGGCTTTCTTTAGTGATATGCTTGGATTCCTTTCTCTTTACTCTTCGCATAATCAATTAGTGGTTTTTTATTTGTGGTTACCATTAGGTTTACATATAACATCTGCACATAGCAGTCTATATTAAGTTGATGGTCACTTAAGTTTAAATCCATTCTTTACTCTTCTCCCCTCCACGTTTTAGGTATAAAGTGTCATATTTACATCCTTTTATTTTATGAATTCCTTGACTGATTTTTATAGAGATAATTATTTTTACTACTTTCCTGTTTTTTACTTTTGTTTTCTTTGAGAGAAAGCACACACACAAGCTGGGGGGTGGGTAGGGAAGGAGTGTGTGGAGGGGGAGAGAGAGAATCTTAAGCAGGCTCCTTGCCCAGTGTGGAGCCTGATGCAGGGCTCTATCTCATGACCCTGAGATCATGATCTGAGCCGAAATCAAGAGTCGAACACAACTGACTGAACCATCCAGGCACCCCTAGTTTTTTTATTTATCATACTCTCACTTATGGTCTCCCTTTCCACTCAAAGAGTCCCCTTTAATATTTCTTGTAGGACTGGATTAGTATTCATGAATTCCTTTAATTTTTGCTTGTCTGAAAAACTCTTTATCTCTCTTTCTCTTCTGAATGATAGTCTTGTTAGATAAAGTATTCTTGGCTGCAGATTTATCCCTTTCAGCACTTTGAATATATCATACCACTACTTTCTGGCCTGCAAAGTTCCTGCTGAAAAATCCACTGATAGCTTATGGGGTTTCCCTTGTATGGAACTGTCCTCTTTTCTCTTGCTACTTTTAAAATTTTTTTTAAGACTTTATTATTTGTCAGAGAGAGAGAGAGAGCATGTGCACAAGCAGGGGGGAGCGGCAGGCAGAGGGAGTGGCAAGCAGAGGGAGAGGGACAATTAGACTCCTTGCTGAGCAGGGAACCCAATGTGGGACTCGGTCCCAGGACCCTGGGATTTTGACCGGAGCTGAAGGCAGACTCTTAACTGACTGAGGCTTTAACTGTGGAGTTTGTTCTGCCAGTCTTTGGGTTGTTTTCTGGGTTATTTATGCTGATATGAATGTTATCTAGTTGTATCTATGGGTACGGGCAAACTTCGAATCCTCCAACTCTGCCATCTTCCCAGCTGACCTTATTTTTTCATATATTCTTTCCGTTATGAACTTTGAAGTTAATATATTTAGTGTTAAAAATAAATTCCAATTATTTTTGCTTTCTGTTAATTTTAGAAGTTAATTGAGTGATAACTGGCATCTTTATTACAGATTTTCTAATTAAGCTCAGAGAATGTTCTATTTTAAGTTCCTTAGAAGCCACTTATTTTTTAATTTATTTTTCCATATTCCCTGTTAATATTTTTTTCTAAATATTCTTATTTTCTAATTTCCTGTTTGTATAAAAGAAGATACTTGATAATATATATTAATTTTGCACCCACCACTTTACTATATAACTTAGTGTTTGCACTACTCTGTGGGGTTTAGCTAGTACTATTTCATCAACAAATAATGGTAATTTTACCTTCTCCTTTACAATTTTTTAACTCATTTATTTTTTCTTTCTCATTTCACTATTTACAGGTACCATTCAAAATGACTATTGAGCTAATGTGTCATAGTAACTTTGTTAGGTTGTTGTGCAATTTTTTTTTTTTTTTTAGTGAAAGAGGAATATTTTAAAATGTTTTGAAGTATTGATGATCAGAATGAATGAAAACATAACTCTGAGAGGAATACTTTGTGAGAAGTTTCCGAAGTGGAGAAGAGGACTAATGTGGGTCCTGAGTATTCCAAGAAATGGTTTGTTGACCTCATTTTGCTGTGCAAGTAACCAAGGTAGAAGTAGCATTTGCCTTCTGGTGTGACACTTGTTTGAACTAACATAGTTTGGTTTGTTCTTTTTCTCCTAACTGATGCTGACTGGGGGTCTTAAGCTACTCTGGTTGTCACCTCCACTATTCCGTCTTTAGTACTAAGAGCTAAGTGTGGTCATCTCACATGTGCTACTGGTTACATTTGGATTCTACTTTCCACTTGGTTCCACTGGTCACTCAGGTTAATCCTGGAATGATAGCTCTCTCTACTCTTAATCCCAGTACTAGGGCTTGGCTTTCCTGAGGGGACTGAGCCCAGTCCAATATCTTGTGACCTGCTTCTCCAAGGGTAAAACTTTGAATTGACCATGTAATTCACGAGTTCCCAACCTTGACAACATGTAACGATTATGTAGGGAGCTATAAAAAACTTATGCATGTCTGTTTCAACCCAACCTGTCTGGGTTTCAATTCTAGACAGCTGATTTCATTGGTCTAAGGTTGGACTTCACAACTGTGCAGTCAGTTTGAAAACCACTCATCTTACCTGGCTCTAAAACACCTTCTGCCCCTCTTCTCTATCTTTTTGGCTGATATTCTGTCACTATATGGACACCTGTGGGTAACTATGGCCTAGAGTAGTCTGGGTTTATCAATTTCCTTTGGCCATGCTTTTTTGTATTGTCTTCTGGTAGATACTCTATTGTCACCATGGTTCACCTATCGGCCTATTCAAATCTGGTAAACTGTTCCCTCTCTTTACTTACCTGGGCTATAAGGACCATGCATAATTCATATTTCAGTCGCTCATATGAGTAGTTAGTGGCAAAGCCAAGGCCTAAAACCAGGTGTACTGACTTCTAGACATCTGTTCTTTGCATTATGCCTGAATTCCTTTAACTTGGTTCATTATTTACTTTGTCATGTTCTAGATTCTATCTTTTTCCCCTCATTTGGGCCTAGTACACTCAATAAATATAAATTGGTGATTATTTTTTTTATTTTTTACACATTTTCTCCCTTTGTACACATATCTCATTTTAGACAATGCTGAAAAGAATATGATTCATTATTCCACATAGTAACTAACAGCTGGAGTCAATTAAAGTGAGTCTAACTCATATACCACATGGTACAGAAGCTGGATGAAATTTTTATTGAAGCTAAACATTGGTAATGTAATATATAATGTATACAGACTCTTTATCATGTTTCATTCCACATGTCCTTGAACTTAGGTGCTGTAAGAAGGGCATGATCAGATGATGAGAAATTATGACCTCTTCATTTTTTTTCAAATAATTGTTTCTTCTATCAACATCCCTACAACTATGCCTTAAAACAAATTAGAAATACAAATTATTTTTCACACTCTAAGACTAATAGGATCTTGAAATAGAAAAATGTGACCTAAGGCATTTATTAAATGATGTTTCTTATAAGGAAGTGACTATATTTATATATATAAATGTGTATATATATGTATATACACACACACATATGTACACATATATGTATATACATACACACATATATGTTTATACATATATATATTTCTCTTTAAGGAACAAGCGAGAGGCCTCTTTGCTTTTTAAATTGTCATTGATAACCAGGATTTTCTATTTTAAAATTAATCTACTAGAAAGAAAAGTTAATCCAAATATGGGGCTAAAAAAAGATTTCTAAAGATCATATTTTTATAAATTAAGCTATCATACCAAACTTGAACATCACATTATATAGTTTAATACTTTGATCACTTAAATCTTAAAGAGATATATATTTGGCTTAAAACAAATAATAGCAAATATTACATTGTTCAATGTTATATTGTCAAATATAGTTGGACCAAAATGAAAAAATCATAAAATATTAAAGTATTTCTCTTAACTGTAGGAAACAACACTCAAATGGCATTGTATGTGAATCTCAGAGACATTCATAGACTTTAAGCTGAAAACAGAGCCTTAGGTCACATTCTGCATGTATCAGATTGTATTCAGGACTAAACTCTCATTCTTATTCACTGATTAAATCAGGGCAATTGTCTAAATAGTGGAGAGAAAAAGTTTACCTACCATATATAATTGAGGAATGAGATAGAGATCTGTGGGAAAGGATGAGTCTAAAATAAAACTTTTTTCTCAACAGAAATGTTGTAGGGGTAGGTTAGTCTTATTTTATGATTTATTTTTATAAGTGAAACTCATTTTTTCTCTCATGTATTCCAGTAACGTGTGATAGAATACGTTAATGTCTCTCATATCTAAATCTAGTTAGCATCTTCACACTACAGTCACACTACTTATTTACACACACTTTAAGATGTATCCTGCATGCAAACGCATAGTTGCAACTTAGTTCAGAGATCCTTGGCTGTCACCAACGTGAAGATCAGGAAATTTCTGAATGTGACGCAAAATGTGGTTGAGATTGTGAAATTGGCATGCCTGCTGAGGATTTGCAGTGGAATGAAGCAAAGGAACCCTGTAACTGATGAGACTATAGAAGGATGATCCAAGTTGTATTGGGAGATGGCAGAGTTCAGAGCATCACATACATGCAACAAAAACTAAGGTGGGACCTAAACTGATAAGAGGAGAACCACCAAGCTCCACTTCCAAAAGAAAGGGGGGGGGGGGTACTGTACATTTCCTATGAAAGTAGAGACATAAATAATTATCCCATCTGGGAACATAAATCACTGCAATGGAAAGACATCTATTAGGTAAAAATAATCTTCTGTAACCCCATAGTTATTAAAATTTTTAAACACTCTATTTTCATAATCATGTATCTTCCGTCCCTGATAAATCCTGAGGTTCTTCAAGAAAAGAACCGGTTATCCTTTTAATTCTACTGCAACGTCAAAGCTTAAAATTCCTAAAAAAGAAACTGGAGGCAGTGGCCCATATTGGAGATCAGACATGGAAGCTTATCACGGACAGACATCAGCATTTGGAGCTGACATTGCACTCCTAGGTATCTCCCGTTTCAACTCATTCCTTCTATCAACAAAAGAAGCAAGGGAAGAGAGGAGTTCCAAGGGCCCATGCTTAAAAATCCTAAGTAGCTGAGTTACCTTGAATGGCCAGATAATTATCTCTCCTACCAAACAGAAATTGGGATTCATGAACTAAAAACAAATTTCAATTAGGAACCAATATAGACACTATAAATGGACACTGTAATTGTGTTCATTTTGTAACTGCAACCATTATAATTCTGAGTGCAATGCCCTACTGTCTTCTCACTTTCAAGAGTGCTCTTTATAAGTCTGGAAAGTATTTTAGCCAATATTTATAACAGCTAACAGGTCTAGGTACTATTGTAAGCACTTTAAGGTTTAAACAACTGTAAAAGATAAAAGCTATTATTTTCATTTTATAGTTGAAATAACTGCAGTATAAGTTAAATGAATTGCCCGAATCACATGGTTAGTAAATTGCATTGCCTGACTCTAGAACTCAGGTGCTTAAATAACTAGATCTGGCACTATTCATGGCAGTCATTTTCTCACCGTTTTTTGAATGACTTAAAAAAAAGTCTTTGGAAGGTTTAATATCTTCTCCTTAATTGTCCTGGAGTTTAATGAAAATATGTCTAAGTGTGAGATTTTTCAAATTTAAAGTGATAGGCATTTGGTGAACTTGTTCGTTCTAAGTGTCTCTTAAGTCAAATCTATTTTCTCCTTGTCTTTTTTCTTTATTTTGTGGGACTTTCCAAATACTGGAATGATAGGGGCTCAACTCTGGAGTACAAATGTCCACAGTAAAAGGCTTGGTTTTCCCATTGTTTGCAAAAAAAAAAAAAAAATGGGTGTTAGAGCATAGGCAAAATAAGATAGACTTGATTTTCCTAAGGTAAGTAGCAAACCCAAAAAACCTAGTGACTTCAACAACAGTAAAGATTGTTGTTAGCCTGTGATTGATGGAAAGAGGGTTCTCGAAGGGTAACAAATGATCCTTCCTCAAAAATGTCACATATTTATCTGATAATTCAGAGGTCATAACTATGTTCCTGTACAACCATCAGTGAATTTTCTTAGGAATAAATATGGATTGATTGTGATTCTGTTCAGGATTAGGGAAAAACAAATATGTGTCTAATGACAGTTACTCCATAACCTAAACTTTAACTGAATTTTAGCCCTATTTTCCATTTCTACACTTCATACCTCCTGAATCTGAGATGAGAGAGCTTCTTAGAAATTCTTTGGAAAAATTTGCTCCTACCATCTTTATGGAATATTGTAGGTTGGACCTTCTCTACCATCTTCAACAGAAATGTTGATTTTTCTCATTGGTCACTGATGCTCACTTCCCACGCCTGTTCTTGATGTTCTACTTTAATTCTTCTTTGTAATTCATTCCATTCATTCCAGTGGCATCTCACAAAATGGGGGCCAACTATGTTTATTATATGACACCTATAATCTTAAGATAGAGGACTTATTTTTTAAGTCGATTATATTCTTACTTTGAGATACACCTAAATATATGAGGAAAAACACTTCAAATGCTTAGCTTTTTTCACAAATCAGAAGTATATTACAGGTCTGTTCTTACTAGATTTATAAAACAAATACAGTATCAAATGTTAAGTTTTGATGTTACAGTGGGATTATAGAGATAACTTATCTTTGTCTTAAGCACAGGATTTATCAGGGAGGGAATATAAATGAATATACAGTGTTAATTATTTAAAAAAATTAAACACATAGAAGGAATAATTTGAAATGAACATTCTTGCTCTTCTCTACCCTCCTCATCTTTTACTTTCCTTTCCATGTTCTAATTTTCTTACTCTGCTGTAAGCCCATCTGTACTTATGTGTAGGACACATTCAATTCCTGCACAGGATTTTGAGAAGATTCTTACTCAATATGTAGGGTTCATTTCAAACATGATCTAAAGTCTCAGACATAATTTTATTTTAGAACTTACCTAAGAAGCAGGCAATTATTTGGGCACACTCCTGCAAATTAACATCTTTCTTAAAAACATTTGCTATATCCCTTAAAAATCTATATTTATAAGAAATGTAAATAAATTGGCATAAAAGAGAGTCTAAGGGTCAAAAGATTCATTAGGCCAAATAATTCTTTTTTCCTGGCCTACCACATCTAAACCTGTGACTTCAAGTACTATTTATATATTGACTCCAAAATCTGTATAATTCCCTCTGAATTTTCCTGCTGAGATAGACACTTCTATCCTACAGCCAGTCTATACCTGTGTCCCATACACACATAAAACTCAGCCTTGCCAAATGAACTCATTGTTACTCTTCTCAATCCAGTCTCTGCCCTGGCTCCCCTTATTTATAAGTGAATGGTTCCATCACATATCTGAGATCATGGTTAACTTTTAGTTTGGTTTGATTCAGTTAGGGTTCTTTGGTTCCAACAAACAGAAAGGCTGACTAAAATAAGAAGAATTCATTATCCTATTTCCTTGGTTATTGTTTTAATTGCCTCTTATTCACTCCACTGGTAAGTGAGAGTGTTTAACACAGAACATCCAACAATAGACAAATGAGATCGACAGCGGTTTATCAGTCATATATACCAACAGCCTGGGATAGGAGGACCCCTTACGCAATAAGAGCCCACATGAGGGTTGCTCTCGAGAACAGAGTGAACAACCCAGCATGGTGGGAGGTTTTGGAGTATCAAGACCATGAAATGCCCTGTGGTTCCAGTGGGAGAATATGATGAGCTTGCTTGAATAATTCCATTTGCTAGTAGGGAATTGAAACTTGTTACTTAGGAATAAGCAGGAGCCTTGCCTGGTATGTTTGATAAATAGAGATCTTATCCACAGGAGCACAGTGGGGAGGGAAGCTTGCATTAGACCACCCCAAATTCAAACATCAAGGTGGCACTTACTATTTGGATTTAATTTTAGTTAGGCCTTACACTACACTTATTATGAGTTTTTTCTAAAAGGTAGATACCTGAGGTGATGGATGTGTTAATTAACTCCATGGGGGAAATCCTTTCACATTATGTATCAAATCATCATGTTGTATACTTTGAATATTTTTAAATTTAGTCAACTGTGCCACACACACACACACACACAAAAACCTGAAAAAGAAAAAAACAGTTTTCTGGGGGAAATTTTCTGTGGACCTTCCTAAGGGATAAGAACATTTATAGGCTTTAGCCAAAATCTTAGAGCTCCATTCACATTAGTGTTCCCCAAATTTTGATGTTACCAGTCTTCTAATATTACCCTGTCCAAGGCCCTGACCATCAGGGTAAATTATTAGCTATTATCCTAGTGTAGATACTAATCTGAAGCCATGACTTTCCAGATAAAGTGGAAATGAAAGCATAGTGTTAGTTGCCCTATATACAAAGAGTATTTCTTTATTCATTTTATTTCATAACTAATCTTGAGTGGGACTTAATACTATAGACGTCTTCAGTAAGCTGGTCTCATGAATTTCACAGAACTGGGTACAGGGATTTTTATTCAGTCTCTAAAATGGTCATAGGAACAATCCTTGAAGGCCTAGTTGGGTTAAGTGGAGGGTGGTGTGAGTAGGAACACTGTGAACCTAAGAACCTTGTTCATGCAACTTATTTGTGCCTTCAGAGTGTTCACTGGTCTAGTCCAATATACCACATCCCTTAAGGATGGGATGTCACAGGGCATGGCTGACCCCCCCCCAGTGGTTGAAACAGATGGATAATTTGGGACACACGATCAATTCATGTCCCATAAACACACATTTGGTCTGTGAGATGGCATTTCATTTCCTCCAAAGACTTTTTTTCTCCCCAAATCTTTTGTTTGCTTCTTAGTTTGTCCCTCCAATAAGAGAATTTGCTTTCTGAAAGGTAAATGCCCTTACTTAAACAACCTACTGGGTCAACTCTCAGTGTCTACTAAGAATCTCAATTCGATGCAGGCATTTTGAGCTCCAGTGGATCTTCAGGTTTCTGAGATTGAATAGCAGGGGTACTTGAACTGCTTGTAACCTAAAATATATGGAACTTTCTTTTGCTCAAGACATCAAAGTGGCAGTTTTTCAGGCTTCTCCACGAATATTTTAGAACAGCATATCCAAAACTTTAGCTCCCAGTAGACAAAGAGGTTATTCAAGCATGCTGGGTTTTTATTTTGGGGTAGTATTTTTTTTTTTTTTTTTTTATGTTGGAAGTTCTGACCTATATCAGAAGTAAATACCAATGGGATCTTTCTAAAGTAAAAGTCCTGTGCATTTTTGTGAAGCATTTTGCCACTGTTGTCATGCTAATTTACACGGTGCTTACATCTGTCTGTACTTCACATTGCAGAGTAGGTCATGACAGGAATTGGATTAGGAGAAGAGGGTGTACTTTGCTAACTATTTTTCAAGCACTCAGCAGAGTTTGTATATAGAGTATGTACACGTTAAAAGCTTGTTGATTGGATATATGAACAAGAAGAAGGCAATGGGAATAAAAATATAGTAGGAGCAATTTAAGTATAAGCTTTGGAAACACACATGGCTCAGTTCTATTAAACTTGAACACATGCTTTCTTCTAGCTATATTAAAACAAGCTATCACCTTATTTGCTGACCTGTCCCATTACCCTACCATTGTTAAGAGTAATGGAATGGCTTAATAAAATGCTCTACACATCCACGATTTGGGATTTAATGAGTTCCTATCTTATGATTCTTGTCAAACTGATTTTCACTTAAAATGATGTTACCTAACTTATGCTATTAATACCTATTTTATCTAGGAAAATTCATGGTCGTAGATCATACATATAAGCCCATGTCTCAGTTTTGAACACCACATCTTAACCACAATATCAGAGAAATTTGAGAATTATTTTCCCATTTAGTTACCACTAAGAATGGGAAGGGATGGACAAGAAGAATCCAAGAGTCAAGTATGTATTTTTGTACATATGTGGGAATTTTTGTTATATTTTATTTTTTAGAGATTTTATTGATTTATTTGACAGAGAGAGAGAGAGGGAACACGAGCAGGGAGAGTGGGAGAGGGAGAAACAGGCTTCCCGCCGAGCAGGGAGCCCAATGTGGAGCCCGATCCCAGGACTCTGGGATCATGACCTGAGCCGAAGGCAGCCGCTTAAGGACTGAGCTACCCAGGCACCCCCCAGTGTGGGACTTTTTAAAGAAAGCAGTCAGTAAACAAATTCACGGCAGGGGTAATGCCACAAAATGGAAACAGTCAACCACAATGTGCCCCTGGAATGCACTTCTGGGAGCATTTGGACTACTTGTTCTTGAATTAGAGCCATTTAGATAAATTAATGTAACTGATATTTAGAAAAATATTATTTCATAAAACATGTATTTTACTATTATATGTACATATTGAATACTTTAATATAACAAAGATCTCAAAATTCGTCCATATGGAATAGTACTGGGCAGTTACATGAAATGAAGATGTATATTGTTTGATAGTGAAGACAAAGACAACCTTTGGAGAAGTCCACAGTTAATTCTCCTCATTCAACTTGTATGTTCTTTCCATTTTCCACCATAAAATATGACCTAATTAAATTTCAGGATCTTGATAATGACTGACACTGTAGTACTTACTATATATCAAGTTTTATTTAACTTTCTTACATTTATTAATCCATTTATTCACAGCTATAATGTCGGTACTATTATTATGTTAGTACTATTATTCTTTTCATTTTATGGAGGCCTAGAAAGGTCAAGTAGGTTGCCTGGCATCACAATACGAATAACCGGAATAGTTCAGGGAGAGATGTTGGTCACACTAAGAAGGGTGGTGATGAAATAGAGAAAAGGAAACAGCCAGTATAACTGAGAAGAAAAGTGCTAGGTGTTACTCAAAGTAAGATATTGGTAAGAGAAAAGGGCATGGATTATAATAATCCTAGGTTTTGGCTTGAGAACTCTGTACATGATATTTCCATTTATTAAATTGAAAGGGGGGATGGAATGGTTCTAATGGAAGGGGGAATGAATCTGGAGCTCTTCAGAGACAGACATTGAAGACAAATCTCATCAACTCTCTGAACCCATTTCTATTTCTTGTAGCCTATCAGGAATTATTCTGTTTCAAAAGCAGAATGAAGTTCTCACTTACTTTGTGTATTTGCCTTCCAGGCTATTCCTAAATACGCATTATAAAAATTTATGAGTGTATCTTTCTTGTATATAAAAATAATTTATTTAAAAGTCTTCACTAGTACTTTGGCCTTCTTATTTTTAATTAAATAAAATATGGAATATTACTGAGCTCACCCTAAGTAACTCACAAATAACCACTAAATTTCTTCCTGTGCTTTCCTTAGCAGTGTCTAAATCTTTGTTACTATTCTCATAGGACATTAGTTTCTTGTTATTTTATCTCTTAGGCATAGAGAGCTGATTATGTATAATATTAGTAGCTCAGGTCTGTCAAAATTGCCACAAAGTGGGAGAGTTACAATGACCAACATTTATTGTCTCAAAGTTGTAGAAATCAGAAGTCTGAAATCAGTGCCAGAGGGCACACTTTACAAAGTCTCTAGGGGAGAATCCTTCCTTGCCTCATCCAACTGCTGGTGGCTCCAAGCATTCCTTGGCTTGCGGCAGACTTATTTCTTCTCTGTCTTTACATGACCTTCTCCCCTGTGTCTGTCTTTTCCCACCAGCAGTGCATCAGTTCTCTTTTCTCCACATTCTTGCCACTTGTGATTTCCTGTCTTTTTTTGATACCAGTCATTCTGACAGGTGCGAGGTGATACCTCACTGAGGTTTTAATTTGTATTCCCCTAATTAGTGATGTTGAACATCTTTTCATATGTCTGTTATCCATCTGTACATTTTCTCTGGAAAAAGATGTACTCAGGTTCTCTGCCCATTTTTAATTGGATTTTTTTATGTTAATCTGTACAAATTCTTCATATATTTTAGATATTAACCCTTCATTGGATGTCATTTACAAATATCTTCTCCCATTCACTAGGTTGCCCTTTTGTTTTATTGATAGTTTCCTTTGCTGTGCAAAAGGTTTTTATTTAGGTGTAGTCCCAATAGTTTCTTTTTGCTTTTGTATCCCTTGCCTGAGGAGACATATTCATAAATATGTTGCTGAGGCCGATGTCCAAGAGATTATGGACTATGTTTTCTTTTAGGAGTTTTACGGTTTCAGGTCTCACATTTAGGTCTTTAATCCATTTTGACTTTATTGTCATGTAGGAAAGTAGTACAGTTTCATTCTTTCACATATAACTGTCCAGTTTTCCCAGCACCATTAATTGAAAAGACTATGGTTTTCCTATCGCATGTTCTTGCCTCCTTGGTCATAGATTAGCTGACCACATAAGCATGAGTTTGTTTCTGGGCTCTCTGTCCTGTTCCACATATCTTTTTTTTTTTTTTTAAACCAGTACCATTCTGTTTTGATTACTGTAACTTTGTAGAATATCTTGAAATATGGGATTATGATACCTCCAAATTTGTTCTTCTTTTTTAAGATTGCTTTGGTTATTTGAAGTTTTGTGGTTCCATACAAATTTTAGAATGATTTGTTATAGTTCTTCAAAAAGTGCTATTGTTACTGTGAGAGGGATCACACTGAATCTGTAGATTGCTTCAGGTAGTATGGACATTTTAATGATACCAATTCTTCCAATCCATGAGCATGGTATATCTTTCCATTTGTTTGTGTCATCTTCAATTTCTTTTATCAGTGTCTTGTAGTTTGGAATAAGGTCTTTGACCTACTTGGTTAAATTTATTTCTAGGTATTTTATTCTTTTTGGTGCAATTAGAAGTGGATCTGTTTTCTTAATTTCTCTTCTACTTTGTTATTAGTGTATAGAAACAACAGATTTCTGTATATCAGTTTTTTATCCTGAAACTTTACTGAATTCATTTATTACTTCTAATAACATTTGGTAGAATTGTTAGGGTTGCTATACATAATACCATGCCATCTGCAAATAATGACAGTTTTATTTCTTTCTTACCAATTTGGATGCCTTTTATTTCTTGTCTGATTGCTGTGGCTAGGACTTCCAATATTATGTTGAATAAAAGTGTTGAGAGTGGTCATTCTTGTCTTGTTCCTGACCTTAAGGGAAAAATTTTTTAGAACCATCGAGTACGTTCGCTGTGGATTTTTGTTATATAGTCTTCATTATGTTGAGATATATTCCCTCTAAACCCACTTTGTTGAGAGTTTTTATCATGAATGCATGTTGTATTTTGTAAAATGCTTTTCATGCATGTATTGATATGATCATACAGTTTTTATCCTTCCTATTTTTTAATGTGATATATCACATTGATTTGTGACTATTGAAGCATTCTTGTAACCCTAGAATAAGCACAATTTAATCATGGTGAATGATCTTTTTCATACATTGTTGAATTAGGTTTGCTAATATTTTTTTTTTGAGAATTTTTGCATCTGTGTTCATCAGAGATACTGTAGTTTTTTTTTTAATTTTTTAATTTTGTTGAATTTTTTTTTTATGTGTCTGTCTGGTGTTGGTATCTGGGTATGCTGGCCTCATAGAATGAATTTGGAAAATTTCCTATTTGATTTTTTGGGATAGTTTGAAAAGAATAGGTATTATCTTTTCCTTAAATGTTTGGTAGAATTCACCTGTGAAGGCATCTGATCATGCACTTTCGTTTGTTGGGAGTTTTTTAATTCCTGATTTAATTTCATCTGTTCATCTAATTTGTAAATCTTCCTGATTCAGTTCTGGGCAATTGTATGTTTCTAGGAATTTATCCATTTCTTCTAGGTTCTCCCATTTGTTGGCATATAATTTTTCATAATATTCTCTTATAATTTTTGTTTGTTTTTTCTGTGATGTCAGTTGTTTTTTCTCCTCCTTTACTTCTGATTTTGTGTCCTCTCTTTTCTTGATGGGGCTAGCTAAAGATTTATCAATTGTGTTTGTTGTTTTTTTTTTTTTAAAGAATCAGCTGTTTCATTGATCTTTTCTATTCTTTTATTCTCTTTCATTTTAATTCTCTTATCTTTATTATTTCCTTTCTTCTACTAATTTTGGGTTTTGTTCTTGTTCCAGCTTCTTTAAGTGTAAGGTTAGGTTTTATGTTTGAGATTTTTCTTGTTTCTTGAGACAGGCCTGTATGGCTTTAAGCTTCCCTCCTAGAACTGCTTTCACTGTGTCCCAAAGATTTTGGACTGTTGTGTTTTTATTTTCAATTGTCTCTGTGTATATTTTGATTTCCTCTTTGATTTCTTGATTGACCCATTTGCAGTTTAATAGCATGTTGTTTACCCCTCATGTGTTTGTGTTCTTTCCAGATTTTTTCTTGTAGTTGATTTCTATTTTCATAGTGGTGAGAAAAGATGCTTGATAAGATTTCAGTCTTCTTAAATTTATTGAGACTTGATTTGTGGCCTAACATGTGATCTATCCTGGAAAATGTTCCATGTGCTAAAAGTTGTCACTATTTAACAAATTCCAATATTCCACCAGTACTACATCATTAATAGTTGTTCCAAATATTGCAAAGGTAATGTTGCTGTAATTTACATTTGTAGATACTGATATGCTGTGGTGTTAAGTAAATCGCCTAAGATCACACAAGTAAAAATCAAAGTTAAAATTGAAAACAGGGTTTTTAAATTCTAAAGTCTACATTTTGCTTTTTTGTTAGAAACACAACACATTTTTATAGATTGTAACAGAAATATATTCCACATATTATGGCAATATGTAGATGGAAACATAATTGTGCTTTAGAACATCATAGAATGCTCCACAGAGGTGGCAGTTTGAACTGGGTGTTGAAGGATAAGTAGCTAATAGGAGAGGTTAGGAGGAGTTGTAGGAATCATGTGTATGGGCACTGAAACATAAATTAACATGTTATGTTTGAAGAACTATAGGTTCTTTGGTGAAGCTTAAGGTAAAATTATAATTTTTCGTGTTGGGATGGAAAGGGGAGGAGAATAAAAGATCAGATTTAGGCAGAGGTCAGTTGGTAATTGGTATCATATTATTCTCCTGAGGCATTTATATGTTTATAAGTTATTTATTTATTCATTTTTAAAGATTTTATTTATTATTTGTTTATTATTTATTATTTATCAGAGAGAGAAAGAGAGAAACATAAGCAGGGGGAGTGGCAGGCAGAGGGAGAAGCAGGCTCCCCGCTGAGCAAGGAGCCCGATGCGGGACTTGATCCCAGATGCTTAACTGACTGAGCCACTTAGGGGTCCCTTATATTTTATTTAATAAACAATGCAGAGCCACTGAATGTTAATAAATGGGAAAGATATCATAAGAGGTAAGTTTAATAAAAATAAAGTAGCATGGGATATTGATTAAAGTGGGAAAAAAAACTCAAAATAGGGAAACCAGTTGGGAGCCACTTAAATTGGGGAAGATTTGATGAAAGTCTGAAGCAAAAAATGTAGCACTGGGCATGAGGAATTGTAGGGAAGAAAGAGACATTTAAGAAGTAGGCAGGCTTGTCAGAATTGGATAATTTGACCCTGAAGATTCTAGTTTAGGTGACTAGGTTCTCTGACCAGGATTTTAAAAAATGCAGAATCAAAAAGGAGGGGCATATATTGAGAAATAAGTTAATTTCTTGGCATGTATTTAAGACAACTAGGAATGAGTATCCAGTGGCAATTGGAAATTTGGACCACATAGAATAACAAAGACACATTTTTAATGAAATCAGAATAGTAAAAGTTTGAAAGTGAGATAAGTATAGAACTAAAGATGAAACTCTAGAAATATCAATACTTATGGGACAGGTGAATTGGAAGGTCTTGAGAAAGAATAGAAAGAGGAAGAAAGTGAACAGAAACACAGTGGAGCCCTGGAACTCAAAGAGGTCTTGAGTTTTAAGAAGGTAGAAGATTTCAGGAAGAACACATGGAGATTGGACTATCATCAAAAGCAGTTTTAGAGGAGAGGTGGAGATGAAATTTCAGAAGATTGGAACGGAAATGAAACTCAAACTAAAAATGGTAGTATATCAAGTGATAATTAAGCACAGACCAAATTCAAGAAGATTTACAATAAAAGGAAAAAAAAGAAAAACATAGGGGATGCATTTTTCTTGGGAGGAACTTGACTATGTGCCCATCAATGCAACAGGGTTCCTTCTTGCACAGCCCACACTGTTGTTTGAAGTCAGTTTCTCCTAGAACTAATAACGTCACCATCTGCCTCACCATTACATCAATGTCTACAGTGCTCCAGATGTCTAATTTTTTATTCTCTTTTTAAATTTGAAATACATTTGACATATAACATTGTGTAAATTTAAGGTGTACAGCATGTTAATTTGATACATTTATATATTATAATATGATTGCCATTGTATCAATAATTAGTACCTCTATCACATTACATAATTATCTTTTCAGTGGTTGGAATAAAGTTCTAGTCTTGTAGGAATTTTCATGATTATAATACAATACTGCTTATATTCACTATCTTGTACATTCATCTTCAGAAGTTATTTGCTACTTGTTAAAGGTTTGTACTCTTAAAAAACATCTGTCTTGTCTCCCTACCCCCATCTCCTGTAACCACCATTTTATTTTCTGTTCTTGTAAGTTTGGCATTTTTAAATTCCACATATAAGTGATATTCTTTTTTTTTTTTTTTTGATGTGAAGTGAAGTGAAAGTTTGTTAAGTGAAGGTGAGAACAGAAAGGAAAGAGAAAGCTCTCTAGAGTGAGAAGGGTCCCGAATGGATTGCCACTGAGGGCTTTTAGTGGCAGTCTTTTATTGAGAACTGACTGGGAAGCTTGTGGCCTTGAGATTCTTGTGCCATCTTGGTTTGAGCAAGGACCATTGATAACACCGTTAATGACTTACTTCTTTGAGGTTTGGTATAAATGATATCCTATAATACTTGTCTTTCTCTGTCTGACTTCTCTCACTTAGCATAATGTACTCAAGGTTCATCCATGTTGTCACAAATGGCAGGATGTCCTTTTTTCTCACAGTGGAATACTATTCCATTGTATATACATCTGACCCTTGAATAATGTGGGCATGGGGGTGCTAAATCCCAAGCAGTTGAAAATCTGTGTATAAATTTTGACTCCCCAGAATAGCCTATTGGTAACCACAAAGCCTAACCAATAACAGTCAACACATATTTTGTATATTATATGTATTACATACTGTATTCCTAGAATAAACTAGAGAAAAAAGTTAAAATAATCATAAGAGAAAAAGATATTTATAGTATTACATTGTATTTATATAAAAAACTGACTTCTAAGTAGACCTGTGCAGTTCCAATCCATGTTATTCAAGGGTCAGCTGTATTTAACACATCTTTATTCACCCACTGAAGGACACTTAGGTTTTTTCCATATCTTGGATATTATGAATAATGTTGCAGGAAACATGGGGGTGCATATATCTCTAAATATCCTGTCTTTGTTTCCTTCGGGTATATACCCAGAAATGGAATTGATGGATCATATGGGAGATCTATTTTTAATATTTTGAGGAACCTCTGTATTGTTTTCCATAGTGGCTGCACCAATTTACATTCCACTTAACAGTGCATGAGGGTTCCTTCTTCTCCACATCTTTGCCAACACTTCTCTCCTGCTTCTTGATAATAGCCATTTGAAAAAGTGTGAGTTATCTCATTGTGGTTTTGATATGCATTTCCTCAGTGATAGGTGATTTGAGCATCTTTTCATGTACCTGCTGGCCATTTGGATGTCTTCTTTGGAAAAGTGTCTATTTATTTCCTCTGCCCATTTTAAAATCAGATTTTAAAAACTTTATTTATTTATTGCTTCCTTGCTTGCTATTGAGTTGTATGAGTTCTTTATATATTTTGGATATCAAGCCCCTATCTGATAAAGGATTTACAAAACTTTTCTCCCATTCAGTAGGTTGACTTCATTTTATTGTTTCTTCTGCCATGCAAAAGGTTTTACGTTTGATACAGTTTCATTTGTTCATTTTTGCTTTTGTTTGTGCTCTTATTGTTATAACTAACAAATCATTGCTGAGACCAATGGTGAGTTTCTTTCCTAAGTTTTCTTCAAAAGGTTTTATGGTACCAGGTGTTATGTTTAAATTTTTAATCGATTTCAAGTTAATTTTTGTGGGTGGTGTAAGATAGGTGTCTAATTTTATTATTCTGCATGTATTTGTTCAGTTTTTCCCAAACCATTTTTTGAAGAGACTATCATTTCCATATTGGGTGTTCTTGGCTCCCTTGCTGAATATTAGTTGACTGTACATGTGTGGGTTTAGTTCTGGGTTCCCTATTTTGTTCTGTTGTCTATGTATCTATTTTTGTGCCAGTACTATACTTTTTTTCTTTAGATTTATTTATTTTAAAGTGAGAAAGTATGCGCGCATGAGCAGGGGGAGGGGTGGAGGGACAGGGAGAGAGAATCCTAGACAGACTCCCTGCTGAGCATGGAGCCTGACCTGGAGCTTGATCCCAGGCCCCTGAGATTATGACCTTGGGCTTGATTCCAGACCCCTGAGATCATGACCTGAGCTGAAATGAAGAGTCGACTGCTTAACTGACTGAACTACCCAGGCACCCCTCCATACTATTTTTTTATTGTAGATTTATAATTGAGTCTGAAATTAGGGATGGTGATATCTCTAGCCATATTCTTTTCCTCAGGATTGTTTTGGCTATGTGGGGTCTTTGCTGGTTTTATACAAAGTTTGCATTGTTTTTCTATTTATGTGAAGAATTCCATTGTTATTTTGATAGGGATTGTGTTGGATCTATAGATGGCTTTGGGTACTGTGGAAATTTTAACAATATTCTTTTAATCCATGGGCACAGTATGTCTTTCCATTTGTTTGTGTCTTCTTTGATTTCTTTCAGCAAAGGCTTGGTTTTTGTTATACAGTTCTGTCACTTCCTTGGTGAAAGTTTTTCCTAGGTATTTTTGATACTTTTATGAATGGCATAGTTTATTTCATTTTCACTTGTTTCATTTCAGTGTAGAGCCATGCAACCAATTCTGAATGTTAATTTTATATACTATAACTTTACTAAAATCATGGATTAGTTGCAAGAGTTTTTGTGGAGTCTTGGGGATTGTCTATGTACAAAATCATATCATCTGCAAATAGAGGTACTTTTAGCTCTTCCTTTCCAATTTTGATATCTTTTATTTCTTTTTCTTGCATAATTATTCTAGCTAGAATTTCCAGTACTATGGTGATAGTGGGCAGTTTTGTTCCTGATCTTAGAATAAAAGCTTTCAATTTTTCTCCATCCAGTATAATGTTAGCTGTGGATTTGTAATTTATGGCCTTTATAATGTTGACATATATTCTTTCTATACCCAATACATCAAGGTTTTTATCACGGAATATATTGCATTTTGTCAAATGCTTTTTCAGCATCTATTGAGATGAGTATATGAGTTTTATCTTTCATTGTATTAATGTAATGTGTTACTTTTATTGACTTGTGTATGTTGAAGTGTCCTTGCATCCCAGGGATAAATCCCACTTGGTCATGGTGTATAGTCCCTTTAATATCTTACATTCAGTTTACTAATACTTATTTTAGGAATTTTTGCACCTATATCAGGGATATTGGTTTGTCTAATTGTTTCTGAGATTTGGATGAAGACACTGAGGACAGTTTGGATCTTCCATTTAAACCCAGTGCAGTTTCCATCAGGCTCTGTTCTCCCCTTTGCCATCACTTCTTAATTACCAAGATCTTTAATTGCAAAGTGTTTTTTTAGAGTTAGTAATATGTTTATTTACATGATTTTTTTTTTTTTTTTGGATGAATGCTCTCCCTATGCTCTCCTACAGCTTGTGTTGTGTTTGTATTTCTCATCATTGTTATCGTATCCCTAGTGCCTAGAAGAATAACTAATTTGAAGTTCTGGCAATATTCTTCACAACTTAGGAATCCTCTTGATATCAAGTTTTTCTTGTTTATTTTACTTTCTTTTTTGATGTTTTCAAGTTGTTTTTTTTAATTCTAGTTAACATATAGTATAATATTAGTTTCAAGAGAATTTAGTGGTTCACCATTTACATATAACACTCATCACAACACATCACAACAGGTGCCCTCCTTAATCCCCATCACCCATTTAGCCCATCCCCCACCCACCTCCTTCCACTCCAGCAACCCTCAGTTGATGCCAAGTTTTTCTAAAGTTGAAATCATCAGCGTCAGACTTACTGAGTTTCTCAGATAAGAAATAGAGGCATGAGCAACTATTAGATAGTAACTATTATCATTGTGTTTATATACAAATATTTGTGGAGTCAGTAGTGTAAATTAGACTGATGGGAGAGAAAGAGATGACAAAATATGCCCAAACTGGGAAGCTGGGATGTGGACCCAGGCAGTCTGCTGCCTGGACTCTCTACCATGTATCACATGGCCCCTTGCCTCAGTCAGATTTTTTTGAGATTCTGTGGATTAAGATGGATAGGCAGTCTGAAATCAATCAGAAATACTCCTCATTTAAGTGAGTTTTTTTAAAGGCTTGATTAGCTCTTTATTAAGGAATAGCCATTATTAAATAAAATCTGTATAGAAACTGGATTGTCAAGTAATACAATTTTTTTTTCTAACTTGCAGTGTCCTTTGCCATAAGAATGAGCCTGATCAGCAAAGTTCTCTAATACTATTTATACAAAATCTGTGGTTCAACTGTACAAAACATTTGATATTGTTAATGTGACTTAAAAGGGAATAGAATCTCCTATAGTAGGAATTGTTCTAATCATGGATCCTGATTATCAATCACAATTGATGAACACTTTATTGATATTCTATGTACAGCTATATAACCTGGATCCAAAGAGAAAAAATCAAACATTAAGAAATACAGTGTTTGGGGCACCTGGGTGTTTTAGTCAATTAAGCGTCTACCTTTCGCTCAGGTCATGATCTCAGGATCCTAGATCGAGCCCCCTCACCCTACTCGTGTGCACGTGCTCTCTCCTTCTTTTTCAAATACGTAAAATCTTTAAAAAAAAAAAAATACGGTCCTCACAAATACTGCAGTTGAGCTAAGATCGTAGGTGTGTTTCAAAACACATGTTCAAAAAAGGGGGATTATTTAAAATGGAACAAATAACTGGCATCTAAATAGGGTTTCATAAAGTAGAATTCAGAAATTCCCTACATGAGAACTGTCACATCTGTGGTCTAAGCTGCCCCCAGCAGTGTAATTCTGGCTGCACAGTGAAAACGCCTGAGATTCTGAGTTAGAGTAGGTTCTGGGTATCAATCCGTGTTTAAGCCAAAGCAAAACGGATCAGGAAAACCTCCAATAAGAGTTTTAAATGATTTAGTGTTAAGAATCATTATCCTGGCGTATATATTGCTGGGTGGCAGAGACCCTATTTTTTCTTTGTATCATCAGCCCTGTACAGAAGCTCATTTACAATGAATTCAGTCTCATTGCTCTGAAGTTCAGGTTCTCAATTGCTCCTTTGGACTTGTCCTGCCTATCTCATCCCTGCCCCTAGGACCCTCCGATGTTCCCTACCTTGGGGGATTGCACAACTCCCCACAATTAAACTTCGGAACCCTGGGAGTCATTCTAAATTTTGTCCAACAGTGAATCATCAACAGGTGAATCATGAAGTTCTCTCCCTTTTCCCTTCTAAATATTGCTAAAATTGGGCCACTTTTATCCATCGAGTCTGCTGTGCCAATCAACAAATTTCTCATCTTGACAATAGTCTCAACTGGTCTCCTGTCTATAGATGTTCTTCTACCACTAACCCACATTTCATCCAGAGTGGGCTTCCTGAAATGCAAATGTGATCATACTGTTCTCTGCTTAAAAGTTGGCAGCAGCTTCCAAATGCCTAACACCCTCCAGCTCCCATCCCGCCGCCATGTGTTCTAGAGAGGACTCCAATCTCTGGCCCTTTGTCTCTGCAGACTCATCACGTACACCGTAAGCCAGCCTGAGTGTCAATACTCAGCACCTTCCAGTGCCTTGAATGCACTTCTCAGCGTTCACACACTTCGCTCTCTTTGTCCCAGTACTGCGACTGCCTTGCCTCAGCTTGAAATCATGGCAGACTTCTCTGGCCAGCTCCTTCTTGCCAGGTTATCCTACTGTCAGTTCCCATAGTGCTATGTATTTCTTATATCCTAGCACTTTCCTCATCTATTGTCAGTGCTCAGTAAATTTTCAATATTCCCAGCCAGTAGTAGTTCTATAAGGGAAGGGACTATTTTTGTTATTTTAATCTATGTAAGGTTCTAACACTTCAGTTGAAAAATGAGTAAAGTTTCAAATGGCAAATCAGGAAAATAATTAGGGTCTTAAAAGCTCCAGCCCAAAATGATGACTATGATGATCAGGAAGATGATTGTGATGACTCGTAATACTAATGGATGGCATTGTTGAGTGCTCACGCCATGCTGGGCCTTATGCTAAGTCATTTACAGTAATTATGTATCATTTAGTTCTCATGGCGACCCTGTATTTTTTAATGTATTAATAATTACAATTTATAGTCAGATGTTTGAGTCTAGGTTCACACTTTAAAACGTTAGTGACAGAAATACAAAAACTACCTAATCTATCATTTCAATAAGCGTGTTGAAGATGTGTTATGTTAAATTTAGCACATTTGACAGTGGTATGTGCTGATTTTTATGGATTTCTTTTCACTATAATAGGAACCTGTGGCCTTAACTACTAATTGTGGCAAATTATATTCGTTTCCCAATTATGGCAGTGATAGTAAATTTTCTTCTTAAAAATATTTATTTAAAAAAGATAGGGTCCATGGGGCATCTGGATGACTCAGTCGGGTAAGCATCTGCCTTAGGCTCAGGTCATGATCCCAGGCTCCTGGGATCAAGTCCCACATCAGGCTCCTTGCTCAGTGGGGAGTCTACTTCTCCATCTCCCTCTGCCCCTTTCCCTGCTCATTCTCTCTCTCTCTCTCTCAAATAAATAAAATCTTAAAAAAATAAAAAAGTAGGGTCCATTAAAAAAACATTAAATAAACAGCATTGTTGATTGTATATCAATTTATAGAAAATGATGTAGGGGCTCTGTGAATAACTCCACTTTAAGATACAAAGCCTTTGAGCATTAAGAAATTGGTGGAGGAGGGTGAGGGGGATGGGGGGATGGGGTGACTGGGTGATGGGCCTTAAGGAGGGCACATGATGTAATGAGCACTGGGTGTTATATGCAACTGATGAATCACTGACCTCTACCTCTGAAACTAGTAACACACTATGTTAATTAATTGATTATAAACAAAAAAAGAAATGCCCAATACCTTGAATTTATTAGGACCTCATACCAGTAACTTAAATTTTCCAGTGGTAGTAGCCCAAAACTAAAGGTCAGAGGTAATAAGCCTTTCAGATCTAAAAATCTAAGGCCCCCTTGAGTATTGAGTCCCAGTTGAGTTGACTTTCAGAAGACTGTGGATGTGCAAAGGACTATTTTAATCCTAGGTTTACAACTCTGAGAAGTAATAGGGATAAGAGGCAACAGTGGATGTTTAATTTTTGTTTTAAATGGAGGTGTTCTCAATGTGTTTGCAAGGCAGAAAGCAGTAAGCCTGCAGAAAGGGGAGACTGAATATGCTTGAGGAAGGAGAATTGATGAAGCAAGGTCCCAAGGGAAGAGGTGGAGATGGGTTCAAGATGATTGATAGAGGAAATGAGGGTGTCTGGGGAGTAAGAGGATTGATTGAGGAGATAAATTGGTACAAAATGAAGCCAGATGTTTAAAAAACAAATGTTATCCACCTTACACTTTTATGTAGGCTTTTTCCTGTTAAAATGCCTTGATCAGAAACTGGAGGTCGGCTCTTCCAGTAATCACCATCGTTGGTACTCACATACTGCCTTCCTCCCACGTGTAGCAATTTGTGTTCTCTTACGAGAGTCCCCAGAAAGAAAAGCAGGCCTACATTATACTAGATTCCACACAGTATCAGGCTCATTAATGTATTTATTGGGTGAGCATACGAGGGCAGGTTACAAGCTGATATAAATGTAAAAGAAAGCTAACAGTTTTTTTTTTTTTCCTTAATTCTTTACACTAGACCTCAATTTTTTAGCTGCTGTTGCTATAAAGTAGCTAGGAGAAATATTTAAAAGTCAGATGTATAAAAGATACACTAACATTTTAAATATTCTAACTTTGTCTCTTTAGAACTATTTTCCCAAGGTTTTAAAGGAACGTGGAAACATTTTTATTTCTGCTGGGGATTTTTTTTTTTTTTTTTAACAGAAGCCCAAAGTCTGAATTAATAACTTCCTAAGTGCCTTGGTGGCAAAAACCACATGTAAAGGGTGAGAGCTAGAAAAGGAGTTGCAAGCACATTTGTTTGTGAGTTGAGGTTTGTGATCGTAAAAGCACTTTCCTAATCCCAAGTTTTATTTCACTACTTTGAATGGTCTCCAAGGGAAGGACTGAGTAAAATATATATTTATGACAATAACTTCTGTCTCTTTCAACTGGATTTTATGTGATTAAATAATCCAAACTGGTGACTTTAAATGATAAACTTTTATTCTGAATATACTGTTTTTGCACAAGATTTAACACAACATTTTCTGGGATTATAAATATTTTTATAACAGTATTATACAAATTTTTACAAAACTTTTTTTATCAGGCTAGTTAATTTCCACAAAAGTGTCAAGAGAACATAATAAAGGGGAGAAAAGATCTTTTGTTCACAAAGCCAATTGGCCTTTTGCATGGATGCACACTGAGCATTTCAATAAAAGTATCCCTAAAAAGCATGATCCAACAATCATACGGCACAACAAAAAAGACAGCTTTGTCAGGTCACACTGTAAACTCAACTGGCATCTATACAAGACAGTATCCCATTAGTCTCAGTGGAATTTCTCTGAGTTAATTACATGAACTAGAAATAAGGTAGAGGAAACTCTTGCTAAGGGTTGTCTGAGTCTTTGAAATTCTGGAATTTATTCAACACTTGATACGTCTGTTGTATTGATTTGCTCTTTACAGAAATATACATGGAATATTAGCAATATTAGCATTCTGCTAATGGGAAAACAACACAAGTTCTACATAGGAATAAAATATTTCAAGTTGGGGGCAAGTGAAACCATCATTCTATTCTACACTTGAAAAAATCACAGCGCTCACTTTGTTTCACAAGGTCAAACTGTCTACCTCTAGATATTTTAATGTTAACTAACGATTAATGGAATAGTTCAGAGTTTTAAATTAAGACACAGAATTTACGCTTTGGTGGAGAGAAAGATTTAAATGAGACATAAAATAGAAGAGAGCATCAAATAAGCAAGTAACACTTGGGTTGCAAAGGTCACTTAAAAGGGATACTGCCTATTTGAACCCAGTAAGGCCAGTTTTAAAGTTAATAAAAGGAATATTCCAGGAAAACTTACAAATGGCAGCAACACTGTTTTGTTTTGTGTTTTTTTTTTCCCAAGTAAAGCAATAACGCCTCAAGCATTAGAAACATGAAAAAAGATCATACTAAAATCTTATAGGCCCAGGACCTAAAAATCTCTTCAATCAAACTTGCTAACTATGTCATGTTAAAAACCTGTTACAAATATGGACCACGATTGGTGTTTGGCAGTAATGCTGGTTGTTCAAATGAAGAAAATATAAAGAAACCATTAATGTAAAAGTCATTCCTGTTACTCAACACCAATGTAAGACTTACTTTGATTTTGTTTTGGTGACAAACTACATTAAACTGGATGAGTAGAGCAAAAATGAAAGAAGCCAAAGAGTTTAAAAGCTTTTTTCTCTCGATCGTTTAGTCTTTGAAAATCAATATTTATAACAGGCTATAATTTAAGGTCTTGTCAAAAATTAGAACTCACAGAAAAATCCTAAATTAAACATAACAATTTGATGGGATGAGTGTTACTGTCTTTAAAAAAATGCTAAGAGTATGAAGACTAGTATTAGGCATGAGAACAATTTTTAGTCAGAAAGCACGTTCTTACCCAATTTATTACCAAGTACATGGTTCTCATAGTATAGGTTTATTTTATAACAGAAAATCAAGGATCATAGCAAGACTCGTGCATGTAAATATATTTTGATGGCAAATGGAATCAACAGGACCCTGCCAAGAGACGCCAAGTTTAACTGTGATCAATGCAACAGTAACGTACTTGATGAAAACATACTATTTCAGTGACATTAGCCACGAAAATATATTTAATAGATTTTAAAGATAATTTTAAGGTAGTTTGTTGTATGCTGGAAGCAATTCAGTTGTTTTAATGTGCATCATATATACACACGAACTAACATAATTTTATATTTTGATATCCCCTTCCCAACACTTTCATGATTTAAAATAGTCTAGCAAAAGGTAACAGTAAGGTTTAAATATGTAATCAACAAACAACATGATTTAAACATAGTGTCACTAGAGTGAGAAGTTCCGTGTATATATATATATATATATTTTTTTTTTTTAATCACTTTGGTGTTTTCTAAAATGTCAATACCAGGTACAAATGAGACTACAAAATCACAACGATGCGTTAGAAATGGTAACTGATGTCAACTCTTAGCACAATAGCTGGCAAAATGATTCCACTCCCACCCACCCCCGTTTTTAAATAAAAAATAGTTTAAATAAGGAAATATACACAAATGGTTCCTAGGGCATATGGGTGGTGGGAGGGAGTTACAAATGTGTGCAAAGCTGAAAACAAAACAAACATCTTTTAAACTACGCCAAAGACGTGGTTACGTCTTTGATACGCGGAGCATAATAAAGCATGCTGGATAATGTTAGTAAGATATTGACTTAAAAAGGATGTATAAGAAAATGTCCAGCATATACACACACCAATACTTGGCATGTTCAAAATAACAAAGGCATTTCGCCATAAAAAATATCTGTATACTTCCAGCCTTCGGCAGAATTACTCACTTGAACTAGAATTACACATCCATAGTTTTTACCCTTTCTTCAAACACTGTTGACTCCTGCAAATTATTTTTAAAAGCATAAATAATAATCTAGCATATCAGTCTATAATGAAATATCCCATTCACTACACTAATCATTTTCACCAATGAGGCTGTATAAAAACAATTCTGATTATTCACAATCAAGTGTTCATGTGCATACATACAGATTCAAGGTTTCCTATTTGTTCAGATATTATAAAACCCTCATCAAACTGCATGGAAATTTTGGTCAAGTGATCATATACCCTTTACAATGGATGGAGAAAAGCAGCAGCGGCAGAAACGTCTGGAGTGTATGTGCTACTATTCAAACGAACAAAGAGGAAACCTAGTGTGAATCTTCATCGAGAACGTATATGGACTCTTCAAAAAATAAATGTGTCAAATCTGATTTATGTACTTAAAATATCTGTACATAGGTTTTCAGGCAAAAGCACGAGTCTGTATAAAATCCGTTAGCCCATTTCACCATTTACCTATGCCAGTCATTCGGCATTGACATTGCACAGTATATTCAGAGTAATTTAATGACATTTTTAAGGATGACTTAAGTGCATTACACTGCAAGGTTCAGAGTCTTACATAACAATAATGTCACTCGGTTAACTTTTCAAAGGACTATACTCTACAGTAAGAGAAAAACAAACCGAAAGTTAAAATAGCGGCAGCATCATGCAAAATACCCTTGGTAACCAAAGTTCATTTATCACAAGAAAAAACATTTTCCCCTCCCCCCCCACAAGCTTCTCTTAGAGCATTTTGAAATATCTGGCTAGCACTACATAACTTTACTGGGAACAAAAAGAAACATTACATCGAAGCACTGATTCAGGGCTTACATTTATGAGGAAACATGTCACATGTTCAAATTGCATCTTCAAGCACCTTTAGTTTAATAGTTTCTTAGTTATTGTTTTCAAACACCGATTCATCACCCCAGCAAAACTTAACTGGTCATTTGTGTTCCTATTTTGGCAGAGAAGCCACTCTTCATAAGGCATTTTATTTATGGCAAATTTCTTTCCATAGAAAGTTAGCCATTATTTCTATTTCAACAGATTACATCAATCTCTCTCTCTTTTGTTTTTCAATAACTACTCAAAGCAGGAAATAATTTTTAACAGAAGAATACGTGAGGGCAAAAGTAACTCCTTTTTTTTTTTTTTTCCCTTTAGAGATTTTCTTGGTAAAAGAACAAGAATTGCAGCAAGTCAAAATTCCAGGTCAAGGTCAAGACAATTTGTATGATTCATAAACAGTGTGGGGAGCCCTTTTACATATAATCACCAACAACGCAAACAACAAACTCTCCAATTTTCCAATAGAGCGTGTATAGGGTTTTGCTTTGATGTTGACATAGATGATGCAGCATTCACACAAGTGTAAGGATCTGAGACCCTGACATGCAGCCAGTGGGGCCATATGCGTCCCTGCCTTCGATTTAGCCATGGTGTGGGCCCAGCTCGTGTTCTGCTCATTCCACAGTTGACCCTATCTTAACGCAACTGAGGCCTCGTGTTTTGGCAGGGTCTGGAGTTTAATTACGCAGACTGAGTTTTAGAAGGTCATAACTGGCAGTGTCTGCTGCCAGATAAAAGCCAAAGTAGTAGAAACTGGACGCCGATGATGGACCACAGGGAGGGATTCAATCCAGAAACACCACCACAGTCAGTATAATCCTCCTGTTGGAAAGAAAAGGAGAAAGAAAAATCCTGAAGAAATACTTACTGAGCCCTCTATCAGAGCACCCGTGTTTAGTCCACTTCTGAACTCACCTGATAAAATGGTTTTTTTTTTTTTTTTTTTTTTAAAGATTTTATTTATTTATTTGAGAGACAGAGAACGAGAGACAGAGAGCATGAGAGGGAGGAGGGTCAGAGGGAGAAGCAGACTCCCCGCCGAGCAGGGAGCCTGATGTGGGACTCGATCCCGGGACTCCAGGACCATGACCTGAGCCGAAGGCAGTCGCCTAACCAACTGAGCCACCCAGGCGCCCCTGATAAAATGGTTTTAATTTGAATCCAAATAAATTACATTACCCTAGATCTTATGGTTCAGCAATTTTGAATAAAGCGATTTCCCTAGTACCATTTCAAGAATGCTTTAAATTTTGAATTGCAGATTCTGATGGTTAAGAAAGAAAATACTTGAATAATAAATGCTGTTTTGACTAATATACCAGTTGCTGAATTAAAAAAAAAAACTTTCACAGTATCAGATATTCCTACATATTTATAGGAATAAGGAGTAAATGTAAAATTGTAGGTTTTATAATTCTCAAGAATTATGCTCAATAAGGCAAAGTTTGGGACTGGTAAAATCAATGTGAGGAATGATCTTCTCTCTTTTCCATATCCTTTATGTCTAGTTTCAAAGGTGAACACACCACGCTGCACATGTAGCATCTAGACCTTCACCAAAAGTAAAATAAAGAATAACGTATTTGAATCATACATGAAAAGTCACTCTAAAAACATACTCAAAATAAAGAGCTAAGATATTAAGAGACATTTGTTTGACTTACAGAACTATGAAATATAAACAACTGATATACCTATTTGGACCCCCCATTGTCTCATAGTAGCTCATTAAGTTCCTTTAAATGCAAAATTATCCTTTATCTTTTATTCCTAGGTTCTGTGTTTTGTAACATTTTCTACATCCTTTGATTTCTTTTAATTACTGAATTTCATTAAAGATGTTTAGGAAAATAAGTAGATGTAGATATGAGGCTTTTAAAAAAATTCACTATGCCAAGGTTCATCATCCAATAATCAAAATAATAGGTTATGTAAGTAAATAAAATGTTCAGAATGATTTTCCAAAGACTCTGAGCTTGCAGAGAAGAGAACGTTGGCTTGTTTTCCTCACAAGGGTTTAATACAGTGCCTGCCACCCAGTAAATAAATAAAATTTCTTTCTTGAGCTGCATTTTTGAGGCAGAACACTTCTGTTTGTTAAAGAGAAGTCTGAAAGAAACAAAAGAATCTATTAAGAAAAAGTTTATTTTTCAAAAGCTAGCTCCTAAATCTAAAGAGTAGCATGAAATGATGATCCATTCTTGGTCCTCATCTTATTTTACTTTTCAGGAGCATTTGGTAATGTACAACATTCTCCCCTTAAAATATCTTCCCATGTACATTTGCCCAACACATCTGGTTTCCTCCAAACTTGTTTTGGGTTCATCTTACTCTCTTTAGCTCAACCTGCTTCTCTTCTTGCTCTCTACATGATAGACTTCCAGAAATTACTTCTCTCTTTTTATTTATACTTTCTTCCTAGGTAATCTAATCTAGTCCTATAGCTTTAAATTCCATTAATTTGTTAATAACTTATAATTTTGTCCTTTTTAATATGAAATGATTTTTCCTTGTGTTTTTTCATTTTGCTTTAAAAATTTTAACTTTTAGTTTTAATAGACAAAACTGTAAGATATTTAAGGTATATATTTAGGTGATTGGTAGACATGGTGAAAGGTTACCCCACCCAAGATAATTAACATGTCCATTATCCACATATTTATCATTTTCCCCCCATTGGTGAGGATATTTAAGTTTTACTCTCTTGGCAGATTTCAATTCTACAGTATAATCAAATATAATCACATTTTATTAGATCCCCAGACTACTCATATTATAGCCGAAAGTTTGTATCCTTTTGCCAACCTCTCCCTACCTCCCCCCCAGCTACTGACAACTCCTTTTCTGCTCTTGGTTTCTATGAGTTTGATTTTTTTTTTTTTAATAGAATCCACATATAAGTGATGTCATGCACTATTTGTCTTCGTCTTGCTTGTTTCATGTAGCATAATGCCCTCAAGGTCCAACACGGTTGTCAAAAATGGCTGGGTGTCCTTCTATCTATCTACATACCACTTCTTTATCCATTCCTCTGTTGATGGACACAGGTTGTTTCTGTATCTTGGCTATTGAAAAAAATGCTGCAATGAACATAGGGGTGCATATATCTTTTCTAATGTTTTCATTTTCTTCAAATGAATACCTATAATTGCCAATTCATACAGTAGTTGTATTTTTAATTTTTGAGGAACCCCCATACCAGTTTTTCATAGTGGTTGTACCAATTAACATTCCCACCATTAACACAGAGGATTCCCTTTCTCCCCATCCTTGCCAGCAATGGTTATCTCTTGTCTTTTTGATGATAGCTATTCTAGAAGGTGTGAAGTGATATCTCCTTTAAGTTTTGATGTGCGTGTCTCTGCTAAGTGATGCTGAACCTCCTTCCTGTACAGACATACCTTGGATATACTGCAGGTTCAGTTCCAGGTGCAGATATTCAATAAAGGGAATATCTCAATAAAGCAAGTCAGAATAATGTTTTGGTTTCCTAGTGCATATAAAAGTTATGTTTATACCATACTGTTGTCTCTTAAGTGTATAATAGCATTATGTCTAAAAAAGTATATACTTTAATTTAAAAAATACTTTAGTGATAAATGCTAACCATCATCTGGGTTTTCAGTGAGTCTTTTTTTTTTTTTTTTTCTTGTTTGAGGGTCTTGCCTCGATTGTTGATGGCTGCTGACTGGTCAGGGTGGTGGTTGCTGAAGACAGGGTGGCCGTGGCCATTTCTTAAAGTAAGACAACAATGAGTTTGCTACATTGACTGACTCTTTCACAACAATCTCTCTGTCAATCCTCTCAAACCCTGTCACTGCTCGATCGACTAAGTTTATGTAATATTCTAACTCCTCTGTTGTCATTTCAACAATATCCGCAGCTTTTTCACCAGGAGTAGATTCTATCTCCAGAAACCACTTTCTTTGCTCTTCCAGAAGAAGCAACTCTTCAACCATTCAAGTTTTATTGTGAGATTGCAGAGAGTCAGTCACATCTTCAGGCTCCACTTGTTAATTCTAGTTCTCCTGCCATTTCCACCCCATCTGCAGTTAGTTCCTCTACTGCAGTTTTGAACCCCTCACAGTCATTCATGACGGTTGGAATCAACCAGGTGTATTCTCAATAAGCGGTCACATTTTGAAAGGAATTTCTCCCCCGCCTCAGTAGTAGGTCTCAACAGTGGGCTTCAAATGTTCACTAAACCGTGTTGTCATGTGCTGTCATCCAAGCCTTGTTGTTCCATTGCTACAGCACAGGCAGAGTAGACTGAAAATCCCTGGGATTTTCAGAATGGTCAATGAGCACTGACTTCAACTTAAAGTCACCAGCTCATTAGCCCCTAACAAGAGAGACAGTCTGTCCTTTGAAGATGGGTAGTGACTTCTCATCTCAAGCTATGAAAGAACTCTATAGATGACACCTTTTTCCAATGGAAGGCTGGTTCATCTACATTGAAAACCTGTTGCAACCCTCAGTTTGTTTCCTATAGTTAAGAGGTTGCTGGAGGGGAGGTGGGTGGGGGGATGAGGTAACTGGGTGATGGGCATTAAGGAGGGCACGTGATGTAATGAGCACCAGTTATTATATGCAACCGATGAATCACTTAACTCTACCTCTGAAACTAGTAATACACTATATGGTAATTAATGGAAATTAAAAAATTAAAAAAAGAAACCTGCAGCCTAGTGTACCCACTTTCATGGGTTACCTCAGTAGATCTGGATAACTTGCTGCTTTACCTTATACTGTTATGTTCTGCAGCTGGCTTCTTTGCTTTAATCTCATGAACTAACCTCTGCTAGCTTTAAACTTTTCTTTTGCAGCTTCCTCACCTCTCTCGGCTTTCATAGAAATGGAGAGAATTAGGGCCTTGCTGTGGATTAGGCTTTGGCTTAGGCAATGTTGTGGCTGATTTGATCTCCTATCCAGACCACTGAAACTTTCTCCACGTCAGCTATAAGGCTGTTTGACTTTCTTATCATTTGTGTATTCACTGGAATAGCACTTTTAATTTCCTTCAAGAACTTCCCCTTTGCATTCACACCTTGACCAAATGTTTGGTGCAAGGGGCCTAGCTTTCAGCCTATGTTGGCCTTTGAAATGCCTTCCTCACTAAGCTTAATCATGTCTATCTTTTGATTTAAGGTGAGAGACATGTGACTCTGCCTTTCACTTGAACACTTAGAGGCCATTGCAGGGTTATTAAATGGCCTAATTTCAATTATCATTTCATCTCAGGGAATAGGAAGGCCCCAGGAGAGAAAAAAGGATGGGGAAATGGCTGGTCTGTAGAGCATTCAGAACACACAAAGTAAGTTTGTCGTCTTAGATGGGTGTGGTTTATGGTGCCCCAAAGCACTTACAATGGTAATATCAAAGATCACAGATCACCTCAACAAATATAATTATAGTGAAAAAGTTTGAATTATTGTGAAAACTATCAAAACGTGACAGAAAGACAAAAGTGAGCAAATGCTGTTGAAAAAAATGACACAAGTACAATTGCTTAATGCAGGGTTGCCACAAACTTCAATTTGAAGAAAAACAAAAAACTGCAGTATCTGTAAAGTGCAATAAAGCAAAGTATGGTAAAACAAGGCATGCCTCTACCTGTTGGCCACCTAGATGGCTTTGGGAAAATTCTATTCAGATCTTCTGTCCATTCATTAATCAGATTCCTTTTAATACTGAGTTGTAGGATTTCTCTGTATATTTGGGATAGTGGCCTCTTATCACAACATGAATTGCAAGTAATTCCTCCCATTTCATGGACTGCCTTTCAATTGGTCTCCCTTGCTGTCAGAAGCTTTTAACTTTGATGTAGTCCCATGTTTATTTTTGCCTTTGGTGTAAAATTAGAAAAAAAACAATCTTGCCAAAACTAATGTCAACGAGTTTACTTCCTAGGTTTTCTTCTGGGAGTTTTACTGTTTCAAGTCTTAAGCTCAAGTAGTTAACACATTTTCAGTTGGTTTTTGTGTATGGTGTAAGATAGTGGTCCAGTTTTATTCTCTTGGGTGTGGCCGTTCCCAGTAGTATGTATCAAAGCGACCGTCCTTTCCCCATGGTATGTTCTTGGCTCCTTTGTCATGAATTAATTGAACATATATACATGGGTTTACTTCTGGGCTATTTTGTTCTATTGATGTGTGTGTGTGTGTGTGTGTGCGCGCGCACGCGCCAGTACCACTGTTTGATTACTGTATTTACATAATATAGTTAGAAATCAAGAAAGTGTGATGGCTCCCGCTTTGTTCTTGTTGCTCAAGACTGCTTTGGCTATTAGGGTTTTGTGGTTTCACACATATTTTAGAATTCTTTGTTATATTTCAGTAAAAAATGTCACTGAAATTTTGATACAAATTGCAGTGAAACTGTAGATTGCTTTGGATGGTATGAACGTTTTAACAATAATAATTCTAATTCATGAGCACTGAATTATCTTCCTATTTATTTGTGTCTTCAATTTTATGTTATAGTTTTTAGTGTACACGTCGTCTTCCTCCTTGGTTCAATTTATTCCTAGACATCCTTGTCTTGTTCATGATATTAGTTGTGGGCCTTTATTGTGTTGAGGTATATACCTTTTATACCAAATTTGTTAAGAGTTTTTATCAAAATGGATGTTAAATTTTGCAAGTGCTATCTCTGCATTTATTGAGATCATACGATTTTTATCCTTCACCTTGTTAATAGGGTGTATCACATTGGTTGATTTGTCAATGTTGAACTGTCCTTGCATCCTTGTGATAAATCCCACTTGATCATGGAATATGCTCCTGGATTGTTGAATTCAGTTTGCTAACATTTTGTTGAGGTTTTTTTACATCTAGGTTCCTCAAAGAAATTGGCTTGGAATTTTTTAATCTTGTGGTGTCCTTGTCTGGTTTTGATATTATGGTAAGGCTGGCTTTGTAAAATGAATTTGAAAGTGTTCCCTCTGTTATTTTTTGGAAGAGTTTGAGAGGGATTGGTATTCTTCTTTGAATGTTTGGTAGGATTCACCAGTGAAGCTGTCTGGTCCTGGGCTTTTGGTTGTTGGGAGGTTTTTGAGAGCTGATTCAGTTGCCTTACTAGTAACTGGTATGTTCAGATATTCTATTTCTTCATGAATAGAAGAAATGTTTCAGGCTACATGTTTTTAGGAATTTATCAATTTCTTCTAGATTTTCCAATTTTTGCTATGTAATTTTTATAGTAGTCTCTTAGGATACTTTATATTTCTGTGGTATCAATTTTGATGTCTCTTCTTTCATTTCTAGTTTTTTAATTTTAATCCTCCTTTTTTGTAAGTCTAGCTGAAGTTTTGTCCATTTTATCTTCTCAAAAAACCAGCTCTTAGTTCCACTGATCTTTTCTATTGTCTTTTTAGTTTCTATTTCATTTGTTTCTGTCATGATCTTTGTTATTTCCTGCCTTCTAGCATTGGTCTTAGTTTGCTCTTAATCCTTGTGTAAATTTGAGATCATTCTCTATTCTGAATATAGGTGTTTATCACTGTAAACTTTCCTCTTAGAACTACTTTGCTACTTCCCAATTAGTTTTGGTTCAGTGTATTTCCATCTTCATTTGTCTCTAATTTGTCTTTAATACATAATATATATTTATATTATATATAATTTGTCTTTTGCTTTTTTCTTTGACCCTTGGTTGTTCAGCGGCATATTGTTTAATCTCCACATATTTGGTGAATTATCCAGTTTTCTTCATATAGTTGATGTCTAGTCTCATACAACTGTGGCCAGAAAAGATGCTTGATATGACTTCAACCTTCTCAAATTTACTAATGCTTCTTCAGTGGCTTTAACGTATGTTCTATCCTGGAGAATGTTCCATGTGCACTTCAGAAGAAAGAGTAATCTGCTTTTGGATAGAATGTTCTGTAAATGTCACTTAAATCCATCTGGTCTAATGTGTCATTTAACTCCACTGTTTCCTTGTTCATTTTCTGTCTGGATGATCTATCCATTGATGAAAATGGGGAACTGAACTACCCTACCAGTATTAATACTATTATATTGCTGCCTACTTCTCCCATTAGGTCTGTTAATATCTGCTGTATATATTTAAGTGCCTCTGTGTCAGGTGCATAAATATTTACAAGTGTTATATCCACTTTTGATTGAACCCTTTATCAATATATGATTATCTCTTATTATAGTTTTTGTCTTGAAGTCTATTGTGTCCAAGTATAGCTACCTCAGCTTTCTTTTGATTTCCATTTGCATGGAATATATTTTTCCATCCATTCACTTACACATACTTTAAGGTGTGTGTCCTTAAAGCTGAAATGTGTGGTTTTGATTTGTATTTGCCTGATGACTGTCAATGTTGAACATCTTTTCATGTAGCTATTGGCCATTTTGATGTCTTCTTGGAAAACACATCTATTTAGTTTTTCTGCCCAAATTTTAGTTGATTTTTTTTTAAAGATTTTATTTATTTATTCATGAGAGAGAGAGAGAGGCAGAGGGAGAAGCAGGCTCCCCAAGGAGCAGAGAGCCCGATGCAGCACTTGATCCCAGGACCCCAGGATCATGACCTGAGCTGAAGGCAGAGGCTCAACCATCTGAGCCACCCAGGCACCCTTTAGTTGATTTTTTAAACTTTTATGAGTTCTTTATATATTTTTGATATTAACTCCTTATCCTATATATATTGCTTGCAAACTCCTCCCCCCCCCCCAATTCTGTAGGTTGCCTTTTCATTTAGTTGTTTCTTTGGCTGTGCAGAACCATTCAAAGTTGTCACAGTCCCATTTGTTGATTTCTGCTTCTGTTGTTTATGCTTTTGGTGTTGTATCTAAAAATCTTTGCCAGGACCAATGTCAAGAAACTTCTTCCTACTCTATCTTCTAGGATTTTTATAATATCACATCTTATATTAAAGTCTGTGATCCATTCTGAGTTAATTTTTATGTGTAATATAGGGGTCCAGTCCCATTGCCTGCATGTGTTTTTTTTTGCCAGCACCATTTGCTGGAGACCATCCTTTCCCCAATGTGTGTTCTTGGCTATCTTACTGAATATTAGTTGACCCATATATATTTGGGGTTCCCTTCTGGGCTCTCTGCTGTTCCATTAGTCGATGTGTCTATTTTTGTGCCAGTACCATATTGCTTTGATTACTGTAGCTTTGTAGTATAGTCTAAAATCTAAAACCTGATATCTGCAGTTTTCTCTTTTCCCCCAGGATTGTTATGGTATTTTGGGTCTTTTGTGGGTCCATACAAATTTTAGAATTGTTTTTTCCTATTTCTGTAAAGAATGCTGTTGGTATTTTGGGGAATACACTGAATCCACAGGTGGCAGGGGGTGGTATGGACATTTTAACAATATTCTCCAAATCCATAAACACAGGATGTCTATGTTTGTCTTCTTTCTTTCAGCAAAGTCTTATAGTGTTCATTGTACTGCTCTTTTACTTCCTTGAAGTTATTTCCAAATACTTTGTTTTTGATGCTATGGTGAATTGGGATAGTTTTCTTTTTCAGATGTTTTATTATTCATGTATAGAAATGCACCTGACTTCTGATTTTATATCCTATAAAATTACTGAATTCTCCTCAGACCTCCACACTGATTGATCTCTGCCACCCCTCCTCTCTGATGATGTCTTTTGGTGTAGTCTTTGGGATTTTCTGTATACAGAACCATATCATCTGTTAAGTACTGGCAGTTTTATTTCTTCCTTTCCTATGTGGATCCCTGTTTGTCTTGCATAAAATTCTAGCTAGGACTTTCAGTACTATGTTGAGTAAGAGCAGTGAGCATGGGCCTTTTTGTCTCATCTCAGACATTTTCCTCCAGTGAGTATAGTATTAGCTGTGGGTTTGTCAAGGATGTTCCTCTATACCTGTCCTGACCAAGGCTCTTACCGTGAAATGATGTCCTATTTTATCAAATGCTCTTTTTCAGGTATCCATGTCATTTATACATTACATTCAGCACTGTGACTTTTTTGTAGTTTAATGTTTTCTCTGTATCGAAGTTCTAAGTTCATGCATTTTTCTCTTGAACTCCTCAAGGTGTGTTAGTGGAGTTTTATCTTGTTTTGTTTAGAACATATTTTTCTGCTTCTTCATTTTCCTGGACTCTGTGTTGGTTTCTACGCATTAGATAAAACAGCCACCTTTCCCAATCTTGACTTGGCTCCCAGTAGTTGAAGGTGAGCTGATATCTGTCAGTGCCCCAGTGGGAGTGATATCATATAGCACCTAGATGCAGGCGGATTAGAGCCTGGACCCCGAGGCAGCAGTTTTTAAGGTACACAGGTAGACCTTTCCCTTTTAGGGTATGACTGACAAAAGAGCATTTTTGTCTGCTTTCTCTGTACTGAGCCCTGGGGGAATACACCGTTAAGAACTGTTGATTTGCCACGGTCCTGTGGTACCTGAGAACATCAGCCCTACCGGCCACCATAGCCCAGTGATATGGTGTACCACTTTGGGGGTGTTCTTTGGGCAGTAGTCTCAAAAAAAGCTGAATGCCAGATGTGTTCACAAGCTCCTTTCAGGTAGAGACCAGTGACCTGGAGAGTGTTACAGGGTGAAAGTGGAGGCATGTGCTAAATGAGGAGCCTTAGTCTCAGGCAATAGAGGATATCTGCATACTTCAACTGCTATCAGGGAAAGCATAGGCAGTAGGGCATTTCTGTCCGGCCATCTTCTCTGAGCCCTGGGAGGAGAGCCACGGTAAGTCCGCATGACCCTGATGAGAACTGTTTGTTTCTTGGGTCCAATGGGTCTCATGGACATAAGCCCTATTAGACTTTCAGAGATAGTTGGGGTGGGGGGAGACTGTACCTTGAATGGAAGTCTTAACAGTTAGAGTGCTAGACGTTCAGACCAAACCCTTCATTCCTCAGGCAAAAGCTCAGAGTTACAAATTTCCTCCTGATTTTTACGTACCTGTGTCAGAGAGGGGGGATTATGGAGATAGTGTGTCTTAGCCTTTCCTACCTGTTTTGATGTGGCTATTTTCTCCTTCACCCAATGTGTATGGATCAGTTTCTCAATTTCTTTCAGAGGGAATTGCTTTGTTTATAATTAGTGTGTTTGTGGGATAAAGTGAGTTCGGGACTTCCTATGTCACCAGCTTGGACCAAACCCAGAATAACTCACACTCTTATGTCTTCAGACCTGAATTCTCCTCTGACCTCCACACTGATCTCTGCCACCTCTCCTCTTTGATGTCTCAGAAAGGTCTCAAACTTGCCCAAAGATAGTACTTTTCTGAAAGACACTTCTAGTAGAAATAGATCAGGGTAAAGTCAACAAGTCATCTGTGATTGCTCCTTTTTTACACTTTTTTCAAATGTAATTCACCAGCATGTATTCTTGACTTGAGCTTCAAAATACATCCCACTTCTCACGATCTCATGTCTAATTCACCATCACTCCCTCAAAAGCTGCCTCCCGTGTCTCATTGCTTCTACTTTTGCTCTTTTACAATCGCTCTTTTACAATCTTTTTACCAAAAAGCAGTCCCCTCAGAACCGTACATCAAGTTTTCTTTTTATCTCTCAGAACAAAATCCAAATTTCCTAGCAAGGCCTTGGGAGCCTGGCTACCTCTCCATCTTCCTCTACTCCTCTCCCCTCCCCAACTTCCTCTGCTCCAATAACACTGTCTCTGCAATGGGTCAAGGTGTGTACTATCATCTCTGGGCCTTTGTACTTGCTCCTCTTTGTTCAAATTAGGGTAATAAGATAAAAGAAACAATGCTCAGTTACATTTGAATTCCAGAGTAAAAACATATTTTTGAGCATAAACATCTCTCAAATACCTCATACCCAGAATGGTCTAATTCACAGGTGTACAGTAAGTACTAATTTGATGGGATGGAAAATTAGCACACAAATAAGACCCATTAACATACTAATGATATATTTTGTCAAAGAAATTCCTATTACTGTAAAGAAAAAAACTATCTCTGATTCCATTGTTTTAATTTATTTGCTCAGTCGCATTTCTTGTGTGTGATGAGGTCTGTTTCAGTCTGGGAGAGGGAGGTTTAGAAAAGTTGATTCACACTAAAAAAAATCTGTCTTCAGTTTCCTGTCATGTTTTCTGCATGGGCAACCACGTCTACCATGACTTGAAATTAAGAGAGAGAGAGATTCTAAAAACATTCTAAGTTGCAAATACATTGATGTGGGAGAAACCTTAGCATTTTTTCTGTATTAAGAATAGATCAAAATCCCATGAACACTGATTACCCTGCTCATAGTCTGACTTTTAAAGATTGATACTTTGTTTCAGTTTAACACATTTAAGTAAAAAAACTATGCAGTGCTAATATTATATATAACTTTGAAATACGATAGTAATTTTCAGCTACAGACTTCTTTCAAAAAACTCTAAAATACATCAACTGAGAATTCCTTTTTTTTCCCAAGGTTTTCTAAGACCATGTATACTAGTGGCTAAAATATCTTCAATTTTCTCATTAAACAAGTATTGCTAAACTCTTAAATCTGCCTTTCTTTCCCAAACCAGAATAACTAGGGGTAACTAATTATACATAGTAATAAATAGGTCAATAATTTGTAATTTATTTTCTGAATTATAGTCATATTCAAAAGACAAATCACTGGTGAAGACAACCCCCCAAATAATGGCTAACTTTGGAATTTAAACAGGTCTGTAGTCAAATCACTACAACAGCTTCAAAGAAAATGTGCTTTTAGAATTATTTAGGCAGCTGGATACTACACAGTAAGCCTTTAATAGGAATAAGTTGTCTAGCAAATAATGTGTTCTCGTAGGCAGTACATTTGTAGGTATACACACATCTGCATGTTCATTTTTCATGTACCCAATAATGTGCTTTCATAAATTAGGTTTGCAGTTTGCATAAAATAATGAACTTTCTCAATGGCACATATTATTGGCTTTACTTCTTTGATAAACTTTAGCTTTATTTTACTACTTAACTTTTCAAAAGGTCTCTTTTGAACACTTGCGTTTTAATGAAGTCCTCACAACTGGCTATCTGTAATCGATACTCTTCTGAGATTGCATAGGATACAAGGGTTTTGGCTTTAGACAGTCTTTCTTGAAATGCTCAGAGCGATGATCCGTAAGATGATGTCAGACATCTGTGAGCAGAATCTCACCCACCACAAATTCCTAGTGTACAGCTAGACTAGCACTTCAGTATTTTTGGGTACTATTTAATTTTTTCAGCTTTTGGTTGTTTCAGAGAAAATGATACTTCTTTTGATGTTATCATAGCAACACTCCAATTGCATAAACTAGATTCACTGTTCTATACTGATAACTATGTTTTTAAAGACTCAAGTCTTATTAATGTAAAGTATATGCCATCTACATCATCTTCTCAAGACTATTCATTATATATTCCTCAAGGACAGGGAATCCCAGATGTGTTCTTTTCATCTTTCAAAAATTATTTCATTAAAATGTACTGATCCCATCCAGCTGAATCCACAGTGATATTTATTTTCTTGGTAAGTTTATAGTTATGGTGAGAAAGAAAAATACCACAGAAAAATTCACAATCACATTTTTGAGGGGAGAGTTTTAGATGAAAAAAAATTACTGGTTACCTATAGGTTTTTAACATAAAGGTAAAGAGGGAAGTGATCTATAGTTTTGTGTTACCGAAAAACTCTACGGCAGAGAAAAGTAGAGTGAATATTTACACTGTTCCTCACCTTTTTTTCTTAGCCTTCCATTTTAGTTTGCTCATTTCTATCTTCACAAATAAGAAGACGTATAAAAAATATAACATGGAAAATATAATTCTTACTGTAGTTTTCATATGTAAATGGTATAGTCACCTGGGTAGGGATCAGTAAAACATGACTTCAAATAGCTACCTAGATATCAATTTTAAAAATATGGAGAGGGGATCATTTTTAATGATCCAAAGCAGCTAGTGCTAGTTCTCTTTCACTTGGAATCTTGTGCCATGAAAACCATTATTTTATTATCCCAGAAAAAATGTAGTTGTTTTCTGAGACTCGCGCTGCTACTCTACTTTTCTGCCCCTCCATTCACAGTAATGGCCATATCTCCATCTAGTGGTCCCTAATCAATGAATACCTGGACAGCAGTGAAGAAAGAACACAGTAAAAGCTGTTCCAGTAACACTAATCGTGATCATTCCAGAGCATCAGAAAAGACATTGCAAAACCGTAAATGAATCCCTGACCACAAGCTCAGGCCCTAAAACCTCTATTCAGTCATATTAATGATAGAATTCAGAAATTGGCCAAAGGTAATAAGGGATCATTTTAGCCTAGATGCTAAGTAAAATGAGCTTAGAAACTGGATGCACTTATACTAAAACATTTCAATAAGATTATCAATATTATGGTAGTAAAAATATAAAAAGTTGATTAAGTCGTATTTGTTTTTTAAAAAAAAACTGAATTATTGACTTTGAAAATAATGTTGGATAAAACTGAAATGATTCATTAATGTTATGTTAGCATCTTTTGAAAATAGAGATGACCAGCTCTAATAATTGTCCTTAGGCTATTTCTCCTCAGGAAGCATATATAATTTTTCCCACACTGATTTAATCTTTCTATAAAACCTTAAAAGAAAATACTGATTTTTTAAATAAACACAGGAAAAGGATATGCTTGATTTAGGATTAGAAACTTAAGCAATAATTGCATTCAGCTATTTACAAAACAATATAAGTACTGGGATTTTAATAACCTGGTTTCAGGATACTTATTATAGTGGATTTAGGGATATGGATCATTTATTAAAATTTCAAGCCGAACACACACAAAAAGAAAAATTAGAGAAAGTGACTGACCATCCACACCACATGAAAACTTGCAGTAAAATGAAGATAGGAGCTGACATCATGGTACAGGCACGACTCGTTGTGCACATAAGTTGATCCTATTAACAACGGGCAAAGTAGCAAGTACAGGAAAAGGAAAGAAAACACAGAAAAGAAGACATACGAGATGAGATTTCATGCAGTTTGCTGGCAGTTTACGTGAGCCTCCATCCAGAGCAGATGCACAGTGACCATTGCAAAATAAGCATTACCAAAATATTTCACTGCTAAAGAAACACAAGACATTATTAGCACAGTAAAGCTACTGAACAAGAGTTGTACTTTCACACACACTCCAATGTAGAATTCACAAGATCTTGAATTACTGAAAGTTTCTGTCTTAGTCCAATCTTTCCAGGGCCTTGAGGAAGATGGTCTCCTGGGCTGAAAATATTTCGGGTAACAGGGCTTTTTACGTGATCTTTAAAGTTCAGCTAAGTGAGTTTAATCTCAGTCTTTGGTGACAAAAAGAGTTGATGAATGAAGTTTCCCTAATGAGCAACACTCCCCTTGGGCCCACATTCAACATTCCTGGGGGAATGATTTGACATAGGCAAAGCTCCTGAAAATCTAGCAGATGGAACAACAAAAGTCCTCAGATCTGGATTTTTAAGTCTAACCGGATAAAATGGAAAAAAAAAAAAAAAAAACAATTAGGGGCAACTCGGAATCACTTTCTCCATCAAAGAGAAGTGATCAATAGTCCAGGCAGAGATAACTGGGCTTTACTGTTACATATCTTGCTTTTTAAGCCTTACTCCTCATCATTGATTTATATTATCTAATTGCATATTATGTATCTGTGGAAATGCCTAATTTTTTGGAGGGGCAAAGGTGGCTATGTGTGTATTTGAGGAAATAAGTCTACTCTAAATAAATTACCACCTCTACAAATGCACATTAATCAAGAGGAGATCTGACTTTTTTTTTTTTAGAATAAACAATGCATAGGATAATGCTCTCTGCATGGAGTAGCTTGTAGACTCCAAGGAGCATGCAAACAAAGGCCCACCATGAACAATCAGAATCGGGGAAAATTACGTTTAAAATTAGTTTTTAAAAGCAAGCAGGGATTATGGTGTGGCCTTCATATTTGAGAATATAGTTTCTTAATAATTAGAACCATACAGCTGATTGCAGGCAGAGTATGTCAGAACAGTGTGTGTCAGAGGAAGAGCGCTGACCTATAGGAAAGCAGTGGTCATCCTGACATCACATACAATAATGATGTTTTGTGTAATTTTATCACCTTAACCCTTTGTAACTGACCTGGTCTAATATCATGCAAAGTGAAAATACAAACCTGTGATAGAGTCAGAAACCATGTTAAAAAAAATGATAAAAGAGGACAAGAGCTGTTTCACAGGTTTGTAAATACACTAAAGAAAGAGTAAAACTAATAAAAATACCTCTTATATCTTCAAGAATAAAGGGAGGCAACTCATCATAAATAACACTGTCAATTACTATTGATGAGAAAGTGTTTAAAATAGATTTGTGACCGTGGATTATTAGCAAGTTGATTGGAATTGCGTTTGAAAGTACAATTTCTGTGCAAAGGACAGATAGAAGAAGCAACTGTGAAGCTTAGGCTAACCATGAAAAATACTGAAATGAAAAATCTATCGACCAGCAAGTACATCATGTTAATGAGAACCACTATGATTATGTTTGACTTAAAACTAATCTGTCTGACCACTGACTTCCAGTATTTTAATACAATAAACGTTTGGTCTTACCAAGACATTGTTATCAAAGCAGACATCAGGCCCTTTTCGGTATCTGGGTTGCTTAACCATATCACAAGGATCTGGACCATCAGCTGAAGACACTTGTTAAGGAATATGAAGTTTCTTTTTCTTTCCACACAATTAAAAAAAAGAATAGACACCTACACCATTAGTCTAGTCCTACACAACTAGTTCAAGTGCTTGGGGATTTAAGGGAGTAAACTTCCAGAAATTTTCTTTTGTCAATTTCTACTCTGTATAGGATGCCCATGGGCAAGTACTGAATAGGTAATTGTAAAATATAAGTGGATGAAATGAACAAATGCCGCACAGTACACATAAAACAGCCCAAGGGAGAACTGGGTGTCTACGATTTAGCAAGACAGAAATATAAACTAATTGCTAACAGTAAACCTCAATTTCAAACAGGTGGGACCAATTTTTTTTCCCCCAGAAACAACATGGGTGAATGCTAAAGAGGCACTCTGTAGAATCTGTCTACAATGCTTTACTAGTCATTTAGCATATTTATAACCAGCAGCAGTTTGGCTGTGACTGCCACTGCAGCTGGAGCCCAGGACAGGACTGCCATCTTTTTTAAGGCTGAATAATATTCCACTGTAGGTATACATCACATTGAACCCCATTTTTAACCATCGAGTGTTGACAGCTTTGCAGCCTACACCAGCCCCGGCTAGCAAAAACCCAGCACTGCTCCCTAACCACCAGAGAACCCCAAACCAATTCCCCCTCCAGGCTCTTTCAAGCCATTTCCAGATCTACTTGGAAACTTGCACTGTCTCCTCCACAAAGCCTCATTATAAGAGCAGGAAACCTTTCATATTCTGCTGGTACCTGGGGAGCATCATTGGTCTGCACATTCAAACCAAATTTTGTGTGAGGAGTTCATTCTGCCCATGTGGGGTAATCATGGCGCTCAGAGTTTTTCTCTTGGAGCATAAACAACGTGACGAGGTTAAAAGTACGTAACTGGAAGATGGCAGTTGCTTCCCAGCATCTCTGATGCCGAAGGATACAAGTCTGCTCTGCCTGTATGAGCAGCCGTGTGTCGCAGGGACAAGTCCCTTTGCTCTCAACCATAATGAATATTAAGTTGGTGTTCATCAGCTTTTCTACATGAAAGATTCTGTAAAATATTTTTAAAAAACACAGAAAATGAACATTTTCTTTTGGGGAGAAAAAAACCAAGTTACATATTAAAATGAAAGCCAACATCTGACATCTTGAGACACAAAGCATCACCAGTGTAAATAGTAAAACAAAATGAGAACATTTTTAGCAGAGAAACATGATCATGTTTTTATTCGTTAGCATGCACACCTTACCTCTCCAGAATACTAGAAAATTGCAACAGATTTTTAAGTGTTAGACCTCAATGAACAATAAGCACTATTGAGTCACTGTAAGTCACAGAATCCGTTTTATTTGACATGCCTAAACAACTGTCTTTATTACTGAAAAACTACCGTAATCTACAGATAAAAAAAAAGCCGAAAATGTCTAAGTATCTGGCCCAAGCTAAGGACAGAGTTAATCTAGATCAGTGCTGTTCAACAAACGTGGACGTGGAAATGTTTTCTGCTTTGTCCACTATGGTTAACAAGAGCCACCTGGGCTATTGAGCACCTGAAATGTGACTAGTGCGACTGAGACACAAAGTTTAATATTAGTAGTAATTAATAATAGCCTCTCAGGCTTGGTAACCACTAAACTGGACAACACAGATATAGACTGAATAAGGGCTTTCAATTCCATGCAGAGTTTTTTTCCCCCACGTCATAAGCTGCTTCTGCCGGCTTTAATGACAGATTAACATTTTTATCTTGGTTGCTAAAGAGTCATTCCTTTGTGATTATACATCTTTCAAAAAAATGGAATTTTCTTTCTTTTTCTCCACTGAACTTGGGGCATAAGGATACAGTGAATCAAAAACGACCATGACTGAACTTAGTATCTTGATTACAAAGCTGTACAATTTAACTTAGCAATCTATACTTTAAAAATTGATTACCAGATACCTATTAGTCAAAGGCCAAAGGATTCTGAAATTTTGAGATAACCATAGAGCAACAATTCTGTTTGCTAAACTTGACAGTCTGATATGCTAAATTCTGTAAGAAAGACGGTATAATTTTTTTTTTTTTTTAAAGATTTTATTTATTCATTTGAGACACAGAGATACGCAGGGAGAGGGAGAAGCAGGCTCCCCGCTGAGCCAGGAGCCCGATGCGGGGCTCGATCCCAGGACCCTGGGATCATGACCTGAGCCGAAGGCAGACGCTTAACCATCTGAGCCACCCAGGCGCCCCAAGACAGTATAATTTTTTCTGAGTTGATGTCCAACTCTTCTCTTCCTATCCTCAACCTCCTCCGAGGACACAGAGATTTGCTAAAGTAACTCAAAAAGTCGTACGGACCGTGTCTGTTAAAAATTCATGCTAGTTTCAGTTAACTGCTGCTGGAAAACATCTCTCTGTTATAAGCATCCGAATCCCCTAGCAACTCTCCCAGCCCTTTCACATGCTCAGATGACCTCACCTCCTCCTATTTCCTCTTCTCTAGGTTAACCCTGCTTCTAGAATAACCTGCCCTCAGTCACTAAAACAAAGTGTCGTTCTCAGGGATTCTGTGACATGGATGATCACTCTCTCTCAAAACTTTGAAAAGTCCAGGGCACCTGGGTGGCTCAGTTGTTAAGCGTCTGCCTTCGGCTCAGGTCATGATCCCAGGGTCCTGGGATCGAGCCCCGCATCGGGCTCCCCGCTCCGCGGGAAGCCTGCTTCTCCCTCTCCCACTCCCCCTGCTTGTGTTCCCTCTCTCGCTATGTCTTTCTCTCTGTCAAATAAATAAATAAAATCTTTAAAAAAAAAAAAAAAAAAAAAACTTTGAAAAGTCCCACCTTGCCTTCTTCTTCTATCCCTCACAACCAAATTAAATTCTCAATCTCTTCCAAAAATTGCTCAAGATGTTTTATGCCTACTGATGACTAACATTAACCTTGATTTTTAGGAAGTGATATTTTCTCCTACTTCTTCATCCCAATTTAAAGATGCATTCAATTGTAAATTTCAGTGAAGAGTAGAAGTAAAACACCTCCCTCCCCAGAATATCTTTCTGTAAAACTATTTAGTAAATAAATGTAAATAGAAGTCATATATTCGGCTTAGGATTGCAAAGAATTACTATAGTTCTTACTACAGTTCATATAATTCTATGACTTCAGAAAAATTGTTAGAGGGGTCCTTTTAGACAAAAATACAGTAAAGTACAATCAAATTTTCTAGGTTCGGCCTTAAAGTAGGTGCAATTGTCTTGATCCTATTATGATAGTTGACAGAATTACAACTTACCCACTCAGGATGAATTCTTGAAAACGTAAATTTTAAAAACCTACAGCGCAACTAAAGATCAGTTTCCAACTGCAAGTGGTCCTGTCTCTCTCAGACTTGAACAAGTTACTTTTTGTAACGATGATAAAAGTGAATCCAGTTTCTCAGTGAACTAGGACTGTTCCTAAAAGGAAGACAGGTTTACCTGGAGCAGTTCCCACAGTCTAATACACCACTGAATGATTTGCTGTCATTATCGAAGAAATACTGGGTTTGTTCAGTAATGCAACTCTGCTTTGACAGAGAAGCTGTGAAGTCCTCTTCTTCCATCTCAACTGTGGGAAAAAAAACAACACAGATGACCAGGCGCGGACACTATGGTCAGTGCCCAGAGCCTTCATTTCTCAGGGAGTAAAGTGAATGTACAAGGGCAGGCACCCTGGGTGGCTTATTCATCGCTGGGTAAGGTAGTGGTGGCCCCTAACAGATGCCCAATAAATACCATGAGAATAAATTCAATAAATAGGAGGCTACAAACTGGAGGCCAATAGGACAAAAAAAAAAAAAAAATTGCCAAAGCATGAGGAAAGTTTTGACAAAAAGATTCCAAACTACCAATGGATGGTCTCTTTCACAGACACAAACACACATACCTTCTCACTCAGTTTGGTGAACTCAGCATATCCCAAAACAAAATTTTAATTATTATTGACAATAGCTAAGTATTCACATACCTGCCTCAAGAAGTCGTGGAAAGGTCAAACTCAGGAGAAACTGCTGTAGAATAGACCTAAGTTGTAAATATGAATAATTAGTGCTCAAAATCTAAATAGTTCCTTCATAAACTACACAATAAAAACCTGAATAATTCTGCCTGTACACATTTCTTTTTCATCTATTGAGAAAAAATTGAGGAGCATTTTTATACAAGTATTTCTTAAATTTTACAAAACAGTGTAATTTTGTTTCTGTATGAGAAGTCATGAAGTCAGAAATGTTCAGGACCAAGTGAGAGATACTTAGGGGTGAGGAGGCCTAATAAGACAAGCCATCGTGGAGGAGTGCTTCCTTAGTTTAGTTTTAAAACTCTGTGGTGGAGCAAAAACAAAGATCAAAGAAAAACAACTTTGGGCCAGGGGTCTGCGAACTCTTTCCTTGACAATATAGAATGGATTTGTAAATACATAACATGACATTCATGACCTAAAATAAACCCATGATATCTAGGGAGTACAGCACATCTCAGTTTTATAGTAAATGACAATTGAGCCAATATTATAGAGTAGTATAGACATTATAGAATCATCTGGAACTGAATTTAGTTAAAAAATGCGGGGGGAGAGGGTGGTGAGAAGGAGGTAGATTCTGGCCAGAAAATAAGATAAAGCCAATCACGTACTTCAGGATTACTCTGAGATTTAGAAAACCTGAGTCAACTAATATATAAATAAATACCAGTGTCACAATAGAAAGCACCATTTTTCAGGGTTTTTTCCCCAGAAAAAATAGGATTTTTAATCTAAAATCTTTGTACCATTTTATGAAAGTGGTATACAAAAACAATCACTTAATCTTAGCTGGGAAAGCCTCACCATCAAATGAATGTGAAAGATTACATGGAATAAGGCTGGGACGATATGGTAGGGAAAGGATACAAAAGATGGGGAAAAAAAAGGAAGGAGGTAAAGAAGGAGTGAGGGAGAGAAAGGATCCCAGACAGAAAAGGAGGTTTAGTAACTTGACCAGAGCCAAACAAATTTAATCTTACAGACTTTCCACAGTGCCTCAGTTTAAATGTCTTATTTTCGTAGGTGGTAGAGTGTAAGTGAGGTGTTGAAGGAGGTAGGGAGGGTGAATGAGTAAAAAGGAAGAATTAGATCCATTTCAGCGACATGATGCCTCTTAAACTGCCTGAACAGGAAAGAGGTGAAAAGAGAAGTCATGATGTCTTGCTATACCTAAAATTTAAAGAATTGAGTGCAAAGAGAAAAACACAAGAGAACTTCAGTAGATCTGTAAAGAGGCTGGAGTTTGCAGGAGGAAACACTGTTTTCATATGAAAAACTGAGTAACTGTAGCAGCTTTAAATGGACCATGTCAATATGATCAGAATGTGATTTTGGAAACGAAAGAAAGGAGCTCCCCTAATAATGATTCACATGTCACAAAATCAGCATTGCCATCAAATCCGTTACCATTTTACACCCCCTTTCTCATTACCAGTAAAAATCGTGACTTACCAAGCAGCGGCAGTGGCCCACCAGCCAACGTGTAATATGTCTGCTATTGATGGCTAGAAAATAGAATTCAAGAGTCGTTACGTGAGTGGACGCTGAGTGCGCGCTGGAGAGGAACTGGGGTGGGGAGGTTACTGACCACGTACGCCGAGCGATGCCCTGCTCCTTGCTTGGGTGCAGCGCCGGGTTCACACACCGACTGATAATCGTAAGACTTGTTAAAAGCGTAAACCGATATATTAACCAGGTGTCTCATCAAACTTGGATCGATCTCTCCAAAAAATCGTCCAATCTAGTACAGAAGGGAAAAATAATAGAGTTTCAAACTGACGCCATGTGTTAACACCCCAACCGTTGCCATGAAGAGCAGTGAGACAAACTGTCACCTAAAACTCCTCTGGAGCTGACACACCAGAGCCGGGAAGCTGTACGGGACATTCCGAAAGAAGGGAAGTGAGATGAGGAGTTCTCACCGCTCAGGGAATCTGTGTGATGTTTGCGGAAAGAATGGACACGGCTGACTGCCCCACGAATTCCTTGTGGGGAAGAGGAAAGTAGCATAACTGAGAGAAAGGGGTGGGATTGGAAACAGAAGAGGATCCTAAAGGGGCAAACGCGAGGCTCATCAAAGCCAGCCCATAAACATAGCCAGTTAAGAAATGCTCATTGTTGGGGCGCCTGGCTGGCTCAGTCGTTAAGCGTCTGCCTTCGGCTCAGGTCATGGTCCCAGGGTCCTGGGATCGAGTCCCTTATCTGGGGATATCTGGCTTCTCCCTCCCCCTCTGCTTGTCCTTGGGGTCTCTCTCAAATAAAATCTTCAAAATAAATAAATAAGAAAATGCTCATTGTTGAGAGATCTTTCCTTTTTAAAGAGAAGCCAGAAAGGTAGATTCAGAAATGAAGTAAGCTGGCAACTAATTCTAATTTGCTTAAAATCCTGGGTGAACCAATTAGTTTATATGCTGCCAACATGTAAATTGGGGAACAGAAGCTACATCAGTTCAAAGCAGCCATGTATTGAATTAGATATTAATACTTAATGTGAACAAGAATAAAAAATTCATATCATGTTAAAATTCTCAACTATATGTTGTAATGGTAACTGTTAGTACTACAAAGGAAACTCCACTAACAAATATTACCAAACTGTATTTAGAATGTTTCATTAATAGTTTAGCATTTTGAAATTTATTTTATGTCAGTACTGTAATAGCGCATTAACTTCTATAATGGTTTGAAGGACTTTTGTAATACTGATCAGTGACATACACTTTGGAAACTATACTTTGTCCCACTCAAGTACCTACCTGGTTTGTATAATCATCATGATTTGCCATCAAAAGAAATCCGCCATCGTCTAGAATCACACAATCCATTACCTAATGAAATAAAAAACACATTTTGAGGATGGATATCATTCCTCCATTGTAGGTAGATGATGATAACAAAAACAGGAGAAAGCTTCAACTTAAACATAATCAGGAGATTTTGATGAAATAAATTAAGGACACATACAGATACATATCAGACTCTCAGAGTTTCATATTCCCCGACCACCCATTCAGTTAAAACTGTCAACTCAATATGAATAAATCCTGAGAACAAATCAGAAATAAACTTTTTGCCATTCCGAATGGCAATCTTGTTGTCATTTGGTCATCTAAATGATCCAGGAAATTGGATAAACCAAAATATTTAATAATGTATAAACACATACTTAATATTTTGATAAGACATATCTTTAAAAATGCATTGTGGGTCACCATGCTTCAGACTTAAAAAAAAAAAAAAAAGAGGCAGCATGAGGATACTTAGGAGATTTAAAAGCAGAAAGCAAAACAAAAAATGGTCATCACAGAACTCAGTTCCCACCCAGTTTATATCATGTTTAAATGCAGGAATCAGTTTAATAATTTTTATTGTATAAAATAACAAAAACATTGTTTTCAGAGTTGAGGACATATGCATTCCATTTTCCTAATGTGGAAGCAGCTTGCTAAAAACCTTGGCTCTGAAAACAGTCTTCACAGTCTATATTTACAAAGTCTATGTAAAATGGAGAAACTATAAAAATAAAAGGATTGGTTTATAATTTTGCATGACTAGAAATGATAAGATCATATGAACCCACTGTTTGCCTTGGAAATATACACACACATATAAGAAGACTGGAAGAAAATAGTGGAATTCTTCCTTTTTATTCTTGGAATAATACAGTGTCATTCTTAGAGAATGTTTAACTTTTGAAGACAGTTGACAAAGAAGTAGAAGTAACAGAAGACAATGTAAAATCCAATCCATGTAAGTGGAATTTGATTAAAAAAACAATTCCAAAATTTAGCTCAAAAAGTTTTCTCATCGCTATAAATACAGTGTGACCAAATACAGGTAAAATACAAAAAAAAAAAAGGAAGATTGCCCTAATAACCAGTAAAGGCCACTCGGATTAAAACTGCCCATTCAGGGGCACCTGGGTGGCTCAGTTGGTTTTGCGTCTGACTCCTCTGATTTTGGCTCAAGTCATGAGACTGAATACAACTGAGATTGTAGAGAAGAGAGTCTATACAGAAACAGGCTTTTTAAAAGACCTTAACATGCGAATATTTTTAAAAATAAGGTTAGGAATTATAAGCATATAACTCAAATTCTTATCTATAGGTTAATTCAAGGTTCCATAAAATAATAATTTTAGTGTTTATTTAAAAATTCCTGCATTTTTAGCATTAAAGTCTTCGCAATAGTAACACAAAAAATTACAGTTAAAAATTTTAAAGAGTTTTCTTACATCACTGTTCCTTTTGCAGTCACAAACTGGGCCAGCACACTGAAAGACAAAAATACAATTATTGCCACACATTTTTACTTTAAAAGAATGATTAAATGATATACTATTACCAGGTTAAAAATCTTAGAATAATTTATCAAGTCTAAAAGTAAGATTAAATGACAGTCTACCTATCATAAAAAAGTAATAGTTTTATCTTTATAAAATATCAAATAGCTATCTAGTATTTCAAACTATAACACTGAAATATTTTTCTAACTAATTTAAACAAAAAATCTTTCCAAAAATAGTAATTTATAGTTCTGCTTCAATTTAGTAGCACTGAAAATTTATTTTGTCAATGTTTCTTTACTTTTACTTTTCTCATTTGCATATGACATGGAGTATAGCATCAACATTTTTTAAAAAATTATCTTACCGGATCCCTGATTGATGTTTTGGTGAAATTCTCTATCCAAGAATTTACATCAATTTTAATTCCGACAACTGAAAAATGATGTAAGGAAAAATTGACACATACATTTAAAAAGTGTGGCTATGATTCTTAGTATCTATTTTTCCTCTCACATTTGAATATTCCTGGGCAGGCAAATTTAAGTTTCTTGAGATTAAATTAATTTCAGCTGTACACTGAAAAGTTGATTTAAATTAATTTAAAAAGTTGCAATTTTAGTTAGGAGCCATATAATATTCGCTATATGGTAATTTAGCATTAAATTTGGGTTGAATCTCATGTTTATTACAGAGATCTATTTCTTGGAATTTTCATTAAGAAGTAATGCCAATAGCTCTTAAACTATTAAATAATTTTATTTATATACGCAACACAGTTGATTCATTGGCCACAAGCTGGCCAATTAACTAATATACGTAGTAAGCTAAAAAAAAAAAAAAGTGGTAGTGTCAGGAATAGCCTTTTCATAGGAGGTCACTCAAGTCGATTGTTTTCAGAGGCTTCCCTAGCCCTGCCGATGCATGCACCAGGTGCTTAAGAAATATATGTCCAGGAAAGATAAGTGGGTGGGAGGCGGAATGAATGAGTCACTGGGAGAATGAGTGAGTGAGTAAGTGAGCCACTGAATGAATGAGTTAGTAGTTGAACCAGTGAGGGGTAAAACTGCCCTCAGGAGCAGGAAAGCAATCGACCTTCTCAATCTGGCCTGAGGTATGCTTTCTTGAACATTCAAATACTGAATCATACAATGAAAAAAAAATTTCTACTTTATTGAACCCACTTATTCCAGGCTACTTCCACAACTGTTCAAAATCTTTGGGATACAGCAAAGGCAGTCCTAAGAGGAAAGTATATAGCAATACAAGCCTTTCTCAAGAAACAAGAAAGGTCTCAAATACACAACCTAACCCTACACCTAAAGGAGCTAGAGAAAAAACAGCAAATAAAGCCTAAACCCAGCAGGAGAAGAGAAATAATAAAGATCTGAGCAGAAATCAATGAAATAGAAACCAAAAGAACAGTAGAACAGATCAACGCAACTAGGAGCTGGTTCTTTGAAAGAATTAACAAGATTGATAAACCCCTGGCCAGACTTATCAAAAAGAAAAGAGAAAGGACCCAAATCAACAAAATCATGAATGAAAGAGGAGAGATCACAACCAACACCAAAGAAATACAATTATAAGAACATATTATGAACAACTGTATGCCAGCAAATTAGATAATCTGGAAGAAATGGATGTTTTCCTAGAGATGTATCAACTACCAAAACTGAACCAGGAAGAAAGAGAAAACCTGAACAGACCTATAACCACTAAGGAAATTGAAGCAGTCATCAAAAATCTCCCAACAAACAAGAGTCCAGGGCCAGATGGCTTCCCAGGGGAATTCTACCAAACATTTAAAGAATTAATACCTATTCTTCTGAAACTGTTCCAAAAAATAGAAATGGAAGGAAAACCTCCAAACTCATTTTATCCCCAAACCAGACAAAGATCCCATCAAAAAGGAGAATTACAGACCAATATCCTTGATGAACACGGATGCAAAAATTCTCACCAAAATACTAGCCAATAGGATCCAACAGTACATTAAATGGATTATTCAGCACGACCAAGTGGGATTTATCCCTGGGCTGCAAGGTTGGTTCAACATCCGCAAATCAATCAATGTGATACAATACATTTATAAAAGAAAGAACAAGAACCGTATGATCCTCTCAATAGATGCAGAAAAAGCATTTGACAAAGTACAGCATCCTTTCTTGATCAAAACTCTTCAGAGTATAGGGATAGAGGGCACATACCTCAATATCATAAAATCCATCTATGAAAAACCCACAGCGAATATCATTCTCAATGGGGAAAAACAGAGAGCTTTCCCCCTAAGGTCAGGAACACGGCAGGGATGTCCACTATTCAACATAGTCCTAGAAGTCCTAGCCACAGCAATCAGACAACAAAAAGAAATCAAAGGCATCTGAATCGGCAAAGAAGAAGTGAAACTCTCACGGTTTGCAGATGATATGATACTTTATGTGGAAAACCCAAAAGACTCCATCCCCAAAACTGCTAGAACTCATACAGGAATTCAGTAAAGTGGCAGGATATAAAATCAATGCACAGAAATCAGTGGCATTCCTATACACCACCACCAAGACAGAAGAAAGAGAAATGAAGGAGTCGATCCCATTTACAATTGCACCCAAAACCATAAGATACCTAGGAATAAATCTAACCAAGGAGGAAAAGAATCTGTACTCAGAAAACTACAAAATACTCATGAAAGAAATTGAGGAAGACACAAAGAAATGGAAAAACGTTCCATGGTCATGGATTGGAAGAACAAATATTGTGAAGATGTCAATGCTACCTAGAGCAATCTACACATTCAATGCAATCCCCATCAAAATACCATCCACTTTTTTCAAAGAAATGGAACAAATAATCCTAAAATTTGTATGGAACCAGAAAAGACCCCAAATAGCCAGAGGAATGTTGAAAAAGAAAAGCAAAGCTGGCGGCATCACAATTCCAGCCTACTTCCAATTTCCACTGATGCTCAGTTTTATGATTTGTTTTGTATTCTGGCCTGTTTTAGCAAGAAAAGTCATTTTTCTATTTTACTGTGATTTTATTTTTTAAAAAAGATTCTTACTACTTCATTTTTTCAGGTACATAGTACAGATATGCCATAACTTATTTATCTTTCCCCCCAATGATAAAAACTTAACTCTTCCTGTTTAACTTATTACAGATATTCACATCCTTGGCTGAATATCCTTTTGTGTACTTGAAAGTATCTTATAGGACAGACTTAGGAAGTGGAAATGTTGGATCAATCCGGCATTTAGAACTTTGATTTGACTCCATAAGTTTGCGTCAGCATTGTATAAGCATACACACTTTGAAAATCCCTCACCTCTATACAGTATCAACTTTACTATTCCCCAATCTCAGAGGTAACTATTTGTATTTTCTATTTTTAAAAATTTGCATGTCTGTCTTTATTTTGCTTTAGGCTTTCTGATGACCTTCCTGATAAGTATTGTGAAATTTTACTATAAATACTAGGTCACATTTAATTTTGGTCATGTGTATATATACAATATACATCCTTACCTGCAGGTTTCAGAAGTTTTCCTTGGATATATATTTCTACAGCTTTGCTTACCATAATGCCTGATTCATAAGCACCAGGTCCGCTTTCTAAAAAAAGAAAAACAACAACAGAAAAGGAAAACAGGCCTGTCTAGATACATCAAATAGTGAATTTCTCTTAATAGGTGAATAGTGTTTTGCTGAAGTATTCTAGAATAGAGGTAACAAGGAGGTGTGTAGTCCTCTCTTCCCTCTTTTTTCTCTAAATACCAGGCTCACTGGAGTGTCCGTGAGTTATTCTGAATGAACTGACTTGGGGGTGTGAATTACTCAGCTGGGCTTCATCTACCTTCACAACAAAATGGATACATGCCAAATCTCTGCTTCATGACATTTGCTAAAATAGTGGGGAGGCCACTGAAGTGAAGTGGAAAGATTGTTCTTAGAACCCAAAACGGCCTTTGCATTTTAGAAGACCGAAGTTCCTGGACAAAACTCCAACAAAATTCTCTGAACTTCAGTTTCCCGACTTGTGAACATGAGGATGAATAACACCTCCCCCCAGAGAGGCTCGGGGATTAAATTAGGAAGGTTTTGGGACAGAACCCAAGAAAATATTTTAAAATGTGGGCTATTGATAATTTTCATAAATAATACATTGAACTAAAACTGATTAACTGATGAATTACATTTCCGAAAGTCACTAAACATTCATCACCTATTTGCAGTTTGTGAAACAAAGGATTATCTACATGTGTTTCTATGTATTACACATGCTGTAGATATGCTATCTCTTCATTACTGGCTGGCTATTTCCTGTGTAGGCATTTTACCTCCTCAACTAAATGAATGCTTGTGTCTTTCCAATGTCATGCATAGAGTATATACTGAATAAGGACTGTTCTGAGCAATTAGCTTAAAATGCATGGTTTTGGGGGGGGAAGCGGGTAGGAACAATAATTTATTTAAAAAAAAGGAAACTGAGAATGCTGAGTTCCAAGTAATACTTACTGTTAAAGTAGGGAGCAGTGAAAACATAGTTATCATTATCGAGACTCCTTTTATAGAAGCTGTCCTCATATGTTTCTGGGTTTTCTTGCCAGTTTTCTCCAGCCCTAAGGAGGAAATGGCTCATCATTTTTATTCTCTAATCTGCCTGATAACCTACTTTGCCGTGAACATCGTGAAATTTTACAGATATGCCTACATCTCAGGTATGTCTAAGAAAGTCAGTGGTAATTGATGGTGTAAATGATACTCGTTAATAAGCAATATATCACCATAGAATGATACTGAGAGTCAGAAAAAGCTCTTAGTTTTACTCTGCAGGTAATTATGTACAAGTCAGTTAATAGGTCAGTTAATAGTAATAAGCCTTCCCAGGCCACTTTACAGACTGTTCTGGAGATAAGAGATAAGATCCAATGAAGAACAGTGAAAACAATGAGGCGCTACGAACGTATTGCCAATAGACTATGACCATTATGTTCATTTAGGTACGCTTGTGTCTACAGAGACAAAAAATCTTTTAAATTTTGCAATAAACATCCAAAATATCCAAAAGTATCACTGAATAATCATACAGCATTTTTAAAGAAATAGGGGATTTTTTACTATTGTAAATAGGTTAAGTGACTCCATGTTAATCTAAGAATAAGTTTCTCTACACAGTGGTTTCCTTATCTAGTAATGTAAACATCCTCAGAGTAGTCCTTTGTAATGTACTGATTTCTACAGATCTTACTTGAACTTACTCTTTGGGATAAACTCTGGTAATCCCTCCATCAGTCACAACAAACCGCGCTTTCACTCCCTTGCTAAAACAGAAGACAGAAGAAGGAAATTTTTTATTCCATTTACTCTCGGTAAGATAATAATTTAGGTGTTGACGTAATAATAAATGAGCAATAGTAAATAATAAATGAAATAAAATGAGTTCCTAAAATAAAGGAAGACAAAGTAAATATATCAATATATGTAAACTATGTTTTATTAGTGAAAATATCTGGGAAATGGAGGATTCTCTAGGAAGATACTTCATAGTAAGGAAGAATACAGCTGCATTTTGAATTAGCAGAGATGACAGAGGCAGCAGGACAATCTTACACGTAGAGCCAAGAGTGAACGTTAAGGGAAAGCTTGTGAAGAATGTGACAGTATTTGGTGTCATAAAAACATAAGGCACAAGGTAAGAAGCAACAGGAAGTAAAGTTTCAAGGACCAGCTTCTTCAGACTGGTCAGCTCATCAGTGATCTTGGAATCCATGCCGGAGAGCTTCACCTTTATCCTGAAACTGGAAGTGATGCACTTTGAGAGTAAGACTGATAGGGGTGAGTTCTACGGAGAACAGACGAGGGGCTATGGGGAGAGGAATCGGAAGCCCTAAAGGCAGAAAGAGCAGTTGCTATCATTTCTTAGAAATGGGAAATTAGGAACTTGGGTGTGAAGAAGACAGGGCAACATTGTTAGGAGAAATATTTAGCATTTGGTGACTGACTGGAAATGGAGTCGGGACTGTAAATGAGAACCATAATTGGATTTCTCAATTTATTGACTGGGTGTGCAGTAGTGTTATTAAAAGGTCAATCAAACATTCACTGGAAGCCCCATTCTATCACAAACACTGAAACACAAACACGCCTATTTAACTTGGTTTGTTCATACTGCAGTGTATAAGCAGAGAAAGCTAAGTAAGTGTGCAGGTGTTCGTCCTGACACACGCCCACAACTGCAAATGCAAGTTGTCAACAATTGCAAGATGTTTTTCTCAGGAAATTGTTATTAAAGATAAATGATAAAGTCTAAATTTATGAGGCCTATTTTCCAAATATTTCTCGGGGAAAAGCTAAACTGAAATGCAGAATATATATATATATATATATATATATATATTTTTTTTTTTTTTTTTTCATTAATAAGAACAAATACTCACATGTTTTTCTGCTTACTCCAGTAATTTTGGACAAGTTCATTTGTAAAGCCTGCATCCAGCAAGACTCTATTAATCAAATCCGTGTTACCTAACACAGAAAAAGGATAGCCTGAATTACACCCGCATAGTTTCTCCATTAAGATAATAATGAAACAAATACATTCTCTATTTATAAAAGCAACTTAGAGTGGATAATATTTCTGTGAATTACAAAATATATCCAATATTAATTTTCTCCATGTTTTTTTAATATTGTTCATCTTACCTCCTATTTTTCAGGCTATGGCCAGAATTAATAGAAAAGCCAATTCTAAATGAAAATTATTTTGTAAACTTTAAAATAAACAATGAGGAAATAGCCTTTTTTTTTTTTTAAATAGGTTAGTATGGTGATTCTAAATGATCATAATTTAATGGACAATTTTATATATAAAGATAAAACTACTTAATATGTATAGTTTCCTGTTTGTATGTTTTGGCCAAGGAACTGAATAACTTAACACAGCCCAGCACTATCCCAAGAAGGCTTTTGGAATCTGCTGGTAATGGTGAAAGACCACAGGCTTCAGGTTGTCATTTCTGGAATAACCAAAGAACATCTTAGCCCAAGTTCATAGGTAATGGAGGGGCAGATGGCCATGACCAAGGGTCAATTAATAAACATTCTTGAACAAAAAACGTCACCTTTTCATTTCTCTTGGCTCCTCTGTTCCAAGCCCATGAAACTCTGAATAACCTCCAAGTATATATATACTCTGAAACTTCACATTTTTGATAAAATTTCATTTTACTCAGGTAAGGAATATGGGGTCTTAAATATCTTATTACTGGGGTATTAAATATCCAGAGGTGGGGAGTAGACTGGAAAACATTTTAATTGATATTCTTAAATTTAATATATCTCTCACCCAATTTTAAAGGATCAGCTTAATCCATATTTTAGACTTCATTTTAGGAACTATTTTTATTATAGCAGAAAATGAATCACTTTGAAAAACAGTTCCATTTGAAAAGTGAAAGATACAATTTACTTGCCACAAATCCTTTTAGGTCAAAGAAATGAGACCATTATTCTAATTCATAATATAAATCAATGTTGCAAGTAATTTCATAATTGCATTCATATTTTAATTACACTGTAATTTTAAAATATGCCCCCTGCTGCATGCAATACATCAACAGATTATCAGTACTGAGCTTTACCGTTTTACACACATATAATCTCATTTCTATATTCCAAAATAATGGGGGATATGAAGAAGACAACAGCTTTATAGCAGAAACATTTAGGTAGGCTAATAAATAAAGAGTGAGAATTGTAATTTTACTGACGGATTAAATACTTCCCTAAAAGCAAAATTAAAATAGCCTGAATCCCTTGAAAAGAAACTATTTAGATTTCAATCACTGATACTTTTAGTTCTACACATTATTTGATAGCATGAGCATGATTGAGGAAACTATAAATTTTACAGCTATTTTTTTAAAGATTTTATTTATTAGAGCGTGAACAAGCTGTGGGGAGGAGCAGAGGGAGAGGGGAAGCAGACTCCCCGCTGGGCAGGGAGCCGGCCACTACTCGCTCCTCAGGGCTCTGGGGCTTGATCTACCCATGACTGGTTTTCAGAGTAGCTCATTCTAATTCTGGTAGCTAAAGTGAGCGGTGCTAGGAAGTTCGTTCTTTTTATGAGATAAATTTAAATTTAAGAGATGGCTTCAATTCACTTTTTATAACTGAGGATGTGCTTTAACTCTTCCTGATGGAAAGGAAAATGATTTTAAAAAAGAAAAGCACAGGGGCACCTGGGTGGCTCAGTGGGTTAAGCATCTGACTTCGCCTCAGGTCATGATCCTGGGGTCCTGGGATGGAGCCCCGCCTGAGGCATGAGCCTGGGAGCCTGCTTCTCCCTCTGCCCCTCCCCCCTGCTCGTGTTTTCTCTCTCTCAAATAAATAAATAAAATCTTAAAAAAAAAAAATAAAAGCACAGGAGAAGAAAGAGTGAGGAAGCAGGGAGGAGGAGGAAAGGACATAAAAGTCAGTTACTGTTACTTTTTTTTTTCAAGTTATATTTACTAAGAGATAAATCGATAAAAATATGTTGTATGTTTTCCTCTATATAGCAAGAACAATGCAATGAAAAACCTTCAAAATATTGAACACTATATCTGAAACTAATGATGTACTTTAATTGAATTTAAATAAAATAGAGGCTACGGAGTGTGTGTGTGTGTGTGTGTGTGTGTGTGTATATATATATATATAAAATCAAAATTAAGTTTCTTAAATTTGAAAGGAGCCAAGGTAAGGATACCCTATTTACATTTAAACATTCGCAGGTATCTATTACCTGGCTTTGAAAATGTGATTTTCCTTCACAATGAAATAAAAATTCTTTAATATATAAAAGGCCAAATTGTTATATTTCACCATTAAAAATTTACACCGTAAATCAAGAAGCCAGCACACCAACACACTAATTGGAACCCAGAGTTGACCATGTTGGGCAGAGTGACGGTGATACTAAACAACTATTACAAATCGATCTATACTTACAGGATGGGTTGTTTGGCGTTTTTCTATCAATAAACTCATTGAAATTCAAAAGAAATTCAGTGTTGTTATCTGATATTTTAAGGTCATTGCAGTAATCTCTGAAAAAAAATAAGACATGAGCTATGAAAATCACAACTTTAAAAAAAGTACACAGCCATCAGAGGAAGTGAAAACACTTTCTTTTACTACCTCTATGACTTTGCAAGCTGTTTAATTTCTTATTTCCATTTCCTCCTCTCTATAATGAAACAACACTTTTGAGAATAAGGGCTGAGTAGGGATAATATATATTAAGCACCTACCCTCTGGGCAACAGGTGCTCAATAAATGTTTGTTAGCTTTTGTTGTTCTTAATGCACTATTTTCATTTTATGTTGGAGTTTCCATGTAGAAATTAACAGAGAAAATTTAAAATACTCACTACATACCAAGAATAAACCCATCGTATGGTAACACTTTTATGAGAAATTACTGTTTTAAAAAAATAACCTAGTGAAAAAAAGTGGCACTGATTTACCTATTTGCAAATCTCTTCAATGCCTGGCTTAAGTATGCCTCTACATTCCATCAACGGCAAGATTCTATTTGGGCACATGAAAAAAATGTGTTCTCCTAAAGATATGCAGCTGGAAAAGACAGAATTATACGCTTCTCCAGTGTTGTAGCTATTCTTCTTCCTTTTTTTAATAACATACCAAAACTTGATTACTAGTAATTTCTTGGTAGTTAGTTATAATATGGAATTTGAAACAATGAACTTTTTGTACTGTTACACTAAAATTCAGTGCATTATCTTACACTTTAAATCAATCTGATTTTGTAACATCATGAATTGGTTATTTGGAAAATTTGCAGATCTGCCAAACGATGACACATTTCATTATAAGATTGAAAAATCATATTCATTAATATCATCACACTAGTGTCACCAGATAACTACTGGGAAACACTAAATACAAATTCCCCCCAAATTCTTATTTTTGTGTGAAAGCACAGATTTTGTCATGAGCAACAAACCCTGTTGTTTTCTTCAAAGTAGAAGCCTTCCTTGATTTTTGAGAAAATGTTTATCAAATACCTAAGTCATTCTGTCAAGTAAAATTCTATTTCCTGAAAAAAGCGCAAAGAGCACCTATTTCAGCTCTAAATTCAATCCCACGAGTGCTTTCTTTGAGACAGCCGAGTTACTCTGGTATGCAGCAGAACTCCCATCTTCTTCCCACTGAGTATTAAAAGACATGTACTCGAGGGTAAAGCTTCAATGAACCTAATAATTTTTACTGCTCGTATCAAGGATATTTTAACGTGAGACTGGCTTTTCCCCTGGCAAGAAAGATTACAACAGCTACCAGGAGCCTTTAGTGTTACTGCCTGGATTCCTGCTAAGGTATCAGCTCCTCACGGCTTTTCTACCTGCCAAGGTTGACATGAAGAAGAGAAAAACATTTACTGCTGTTTTAGGAACACAGCTTTGACCTGGTCGGTTCTCTGAAAGGGCTTCTGGAACCCACGGGTTTTGAGACCACTACTTTGAGAACTGCTAACCTAAGTGTTTTGGAAATTGAGAATAAATAGAAAACAACATAAATGTAAGGTTGTCATTATACTAACTAGGTTAATGCAACAGATGGGATAATCAAATATTGAAGACAGACGTGCAATTGTGTAGTGAACATTTTCAGATGCAAGGCCATCACCTAAATAGAAAGCCTCAGACAGTAAAGAGAATGTCAGAACTTCAAAAACAAACAAACAAACAAAACCCCACAAAACTCAGTTCTTAGAAAAATTTAGTTTTGAGGCAGGGTTTAGAAAGGTTGCATGATTTTTACTCATTCATTATTGACAGAGTTAAAATGGACTTCTTCCCACAATTAGCATTTAATTACAGGCTATCACATACTGTTCCTTTCTCCTTCTAACTCATCTTTGAAATGTCTTTTTCATTTCTGAGAAATAGCAGAATTATTCCATTTCTTAGACCTTTCATCCCTTTGCATACCTTCTAAAGGTAGAAACAATGCTCTATACATTTATATTTTACTCAGAGGTACTGTATATTCTTCTGAGATCTTGAAATAGCAAGGAAATTTCCTAATGTGAAATGGGATACTACAACTAATTTACGACAGAGTTCTCCTGAGCAATAAAAATAATCATTCATGTAAAATACTTAATACATGTTAGTTGAATTCATTGGCTTGTCCCACAAGCTGTAACATTTCCCTTCTCTAGTATTTACTCCTTCCCTAAACACATGGGCAAATTCTACTCTTCCAGTCAGACTACAAAAATGGTTCATATGTTAATCCTTGCTGAACTGAATAGTCATTGCTTACAAACTGGGAACTGGAATTCAGAGTTACATTTATCCTCTGAGTACTGGGACTTCTACCCTATTTTCCACACTACCTAAGAGTAAAGCTCAGAAAGCCAGTCTGCTATTCAATAATTGGGAGAGACGAATGAAGAAGTTGCCTAGAGAAAAACACAGATCTGAGATGGAAGGAGAGTCTTATCAATATATCACATCTAATTTCAATCTCTTCTTACACTGTTAATGAATCAACATGTTAACATTCTGTGGGATCTTGTTCTGCCTCTAATATTCTTTCTAGCTGAAACTGGTTTTAGCAGTTTTAAGATGGTCAGTTACTTTTACTGGAAAAAGTGGTAAGATTGTAGGTATTTTTAATAATGGGTTTTAAAATATTCTTTACATATTTATAGATTCTACAGACACCATATGTATTTATTGAGCACCTACTGTGTGCCAGGCAATGGATGGGATGTTGGGTATTGAATGGTGAGTCAAACAGGTTGCTTTACTGGGGAAAGTAAATGACATAAAATGGACCAGTGCTCTAGTAAGGGAAACACAGTATTCTATGAAGCCGTCAGCAAGGATGTCTAATGCAGTGAAAATGGGAAGGAAATTCCTAGATCAAGGAGCTTTGAAGTTGGGGTTCGGGACAGAGTGGGCTGTGTCTGAGTACAGTCCAAAATAGAAGAGAAAATCAGTGGATCGAAAGAGTTAAGAGAGGGGGAAGGAAAAAAAAAAAAAAACCAGCACACATAGGAATCAAGAGAAGTTTAATGTGTTTGGAATTTAGAGCAGAGGTTGGCAAACTTTTTGTTCCAGGGCCAGATAATAAATGATTCAGACTCTATGGGCTATAAGGTCTATGCCACAACTCATCAACTCTGCCTTTGTAGTGAAAGCAGCCACAGACAATACATAGCCAAATGAGTATGGCTGTGTTCTAATAAAACTTTGTATGAAACAGGCAGGCTGCAGGCTATAATTTGCTGGCCCCGGATTTAGAGTATAAGGACCACATTGTAAACTGGGACCCAGTAACAGAGCAGCTGAAAGCTATGATATAAGGTACAGAGCATCACAAGACACTACTGAGCTATTGGTTCATACTTAGCAGAGGAGAAACAAAATTTTATTCACATTCTAGAAACTCTCTCCAGTTCTAGAAATTGAGACCAGACTGGGAAGTAAAGGGGGATTTGGGGAGGTAGGGACATCAAGTAGGAGGCAGCTGTAGTAGCTTAGATCCGAGAAAGCACCAGAGTTTGGCCAATATACTTGAGACTCGTAAAATAAATTCTGTTTGGCAAGACTTGGTGATTGTGTAAAAGTTAGATATAAAGGGAACGGAGCAAAGACAAATGCTTAGGAGACACTGAGTTGAATCACACTGAAGAGATATTCTTGTTAGTTTTCCATAAACATGAATGTCTCCCACTGAAATATGTAGGTAGACATAAAGTCTGGAAATATATTGCTTGATCCTATATTGTAATGTAATGTCAATAAATGACATGCCTCTTTTGTCTCTAGACATTATGGCCATCTTGTGGATTTGGACGGCATCGCCTCAAACTATCGACATCAAATAGATGGGTGGTGTGTCTGCAGACACGGAGTAACAGGAGGCCCTAAGCTACACCTTCACGTAAGCCAACTGCAGAAGAAAAGAAACTCAGGAAAGAGACTGAATGCGCAGCCAAAGGAGGGAGGAAGAAAACCCAAACAGTGTGTCACCAAGGAAGGAGAGGCAAAGAATACTCCAGGAGAGTGGGATCAGCAGTGTCAAACAATGAAGGAAATTGAAGCAGGAGAAGCTACTGAGGGGCAAGGTCACTCCTGAAGCCAAGAATATGCTTTGTTAGCAGAGTTTGGTCAAAAAGTTACATCTATTCCCTATTTTCAAGAACCACCAAAAATTCAGACATCTTTATGCTGAACAAAAATTGGTCTGAGTTACTCTTTAATTTTGTGAGCTGTCTTTGGGTTCTTACAGTAATTTCTTTAAGAAGTATAAAATGTGAGAAATTAATAATACACCATTCTGAATCTTTTCAAGAGTTTAGCCTAGATTAATAGAATTATATTAATTTGATATTATTATATGTGTCTGTTACAGAGTGTAAATTAAGAACCAAGGAACGAAGAAAAACAAAGCTGGAGGCATCACAATTCTGAACTTCAAGTTACATTACAAAGCTGTAGTAATCAAAACAGTATGGTACTGGCACAAAAATAGACACATAGATCAACAGAAGAGAAAACCCAGAAATGAACCCAGGATTATATGGTCAATTAATCTTTGACAGAGCAGGAAAGAATATCCAATGGGAAAAAGATGGTCTCTTCAACAAATGGAGTTGGGAAAACTGGACAGCAACGTGCAAAAGAATGAAACTGGACCACTTTCTTACACTAGACCCAACAATAAATTCAAAATGGATGAAAGACCTAAATGTGAGACTTGAAACCATGTCTCCTGAGGCAAGGGAAACAAAATAAAAAATAAACTATCAGGACTTCATCAAAAAAAAAGCTTCTGCACAGTTAAGGAAAGAAGCACTCAACAAAACTAATAGGCAACCTATGGAATGGGAGATTATATTTGCAAATGACCTATCCAATACAGGGTTAGTATCCAAAATATATAAAGACTTATAAAACTCAACACCCAAAAATGAATAATCCAATTAAAAAATGGGCAGAAGACATGAGTAGACAGTTTTTCCAAAGAAGACATACAGATGGCCAAAAGACACATGGATAAATGCTCAAAATCAATTATCAAAGAAATGTTAATCAAAACTACAATGAGACATCACCTCATACCTGACAGAATGGTCAAAATCAAAAACACGAGAAAGAACAAGTGTTGGCAAGGATGTGGAGAAAGGGGAACCCTCCTACACTGTTGCTGGGAATGCAAACTGGTGCAGCCACTCTGGAAAACAGTACGGGGGTTCTTGAAACACTTAAAAATATAGCTACCTTACAATATAGCGATCTCACTACTAGGTGTTTACCCAAAGAATACAAAAATACTAATTCAAAGAGATACATGCACCCTGATGTTTATAGCAGCATTATCCATAATAGTCAAATTATGAAAACAGCCCAAGCATCCACTGACTGATGAATGGATAAAGAAGATGTGGTATATACACACGAAAGAATATTACTCAGCCATAAAAAAGAATGAAATCTTGCCATTTGCAACAACATGGATGGAGCTAGAGTAGTAGTAGTATGCTAAGCAAAATAAGTCTATTAGAGAAAGATAAATACTATATAATTTCACTCATATGTGGAATTTAAGAAACAAACAAAGGGGGAAAGAAAAAATTGAGAGAGGCAAAGCAAGAAACAGAGTCTTAACTATAGAGAACAAAATGACGGTTACCAGAGGGGAGGTGGGTGTGGGGATGGGTGGGATAGGTGATGGGGATTAAGAAGGGCACTTGTGATGAGCACCAGGCATTGTACGGAAGTGGTGAATCACTATACTGTACACCTGAACCTAATATTACACAGTATGTTAACTGGAATTTAAATAAAAACTTATTAAAAAAAAAAGAACTAAGAAAAAAAATTAAAGAACACTCTTGATTATTGAGTATCAAATAATTACACAAAAATAGCGGTAGGGAGAAAGAGGTATAAGGGTTAGGGAAGGGGGATTATATGAGAAATAAAATTGGGGAAGAGAAAAAAGAATATTAATCTTAAAAATTATATGAGAAAATGTCACTATATTAAAATGCTTTCCCAGAACGTTGTTAGAACATTAAAAATAAATAAATCAATTATGACGTTTAGACATTCTAGCCTTATGTCTACACATACATATATATCTGTAAATATCTCAGTATATCCCCCTGTGTGCGTATATATACACACATACAGACTATGTTTGTATCTGTGTACTCACAAATGCACATACCCAATTCTTCACTAGTGATGGTTACCAGTGTTATTTCCAATAAGAGCAAGGTCTACGTCTGTCTTATTCACTATTATCTCCCTGGAGTCAGAACATCGCTTGGCCTAGGGTAGTTGCTTACTGAGTGAGTGAATGAATAGAATATGGTTTCAGTTTTAAAGTTACTGCTCCCTTTGGTTCCATAATTTGGCATGGGATTAACTCAGAACTGTGACTGAAGGCTTACCTTTCCATAAAAGCTATAAAAAAATAAAATAAAACAAAACCAACCTTGGTGCTATGAACGTGTAGCCAGATTCTTCAAAATTATCCGGCTTCAGTGTTTCAGAATCTGCAAAGATAATGTTACAGGATTAGATAAGCCATCCAGAATACGCATCCTGGGCTTCTATGACGATATGAAGGCATTAGAATGATAACCTAGTAAGAAAAAAATAAAAAGAGTACTTAAATCCTATAAGGTCCTTAATACTGCATAACAGAAATATAAAATCCATTTTAATTTCATAACAAAAATTAGACCAGTTATATCAGAATAATGCTGTCTTAGAAGTTTCCCATTTACTAACCCTACCATAACCAAGGTATCTTTTGTATCAATGTTGCATCAGAGTTATTTCATTTAAAACTTCAACATAAAATTTTTATCAATATTATGGTAAAGAAAATGATTTTAATAAACTCATCAATGCCTTTAGTTAATTAGTAACATTCTTCATATTAGGGTGTGAATTAGTAGGTGGAAGGATAAAAGCACACAAGTATTTAAGCCTCAGAAAAAACCTAAATGTGAAATACATTGCATATGAAAACACAAGCATATTCTTTCCCCCGTTTTTGCTGCTAAGGTTTGAGTGATCATGGAGGAAAATCTAGCAGATGAGAAGCACAGAGGATAATATCCAATAGGAATGGAAATATCAGTGGAAATGTCAAGTGCACTAAACAGAAAGAAATTGAGCAACAAGAAAATACTTGCCCTTCATTTTGCCCTTTTTGGCTGTGAAAATCCATCAGAAAGAGAAAGCAGGGAAACAAAAAAAAGAGGGTAAAGCAAAGGGGGTCACAAACAATATTTTATTCAATGACTTTCTTGAATAAAAATATTGTGCATAGATCAAAGATATATTTATGTACAGCTGTAGTCTGAAAAAAAAAAAAAGACATCTTTTTGAAGACTGGAAGGTATGTCCTGTCCGTTACTACTAGAAAACCCTCGCTGTACTGTGGTGATTTCAAGGGTCTAGTTTGCAAAGTGTTTAACGCAGGTGCAATGGTGACAACGTTAGCCTATATTCAGAAGCATTTACCAACCATCAAAGACCAACTAGCCATCCCCTCCTTTATCAAGTGAAGAACTAGCTCATGCACAGTTGCTGGTTGTTAAAAAGACCATCATATCTATCTATCAAGTGAAAGCATAAATATAAAAGCCTAAATTTAGCACAACGAGAAAAAGGATTGCAGAGAGAAAAAAGAACTGACAGGGGAATGAAAGAAATTATAGTTTACTTAAAGTCAGATGTAAAAGGTAAATACACACACATGCGTGCTTTTTTTTTTTTTTTTTACTTTATCATAACAAAAAATTTAGGTTGTTAGTAATAGCTGATGTATTACAAAGGATATGATGGTCATTTTACTTTACTAAATCTAGTCACCCAAAACAAAGATTACTATTGACTTAAAATACGCACTAATGTTAATAATTACTCCACATTCCAAATGATGCTTTTAAAAAAATAATTCATTTGAGTTACTGAAGACGTTATTAATTTGGAGTATGAGAAGGAAGTTAATTGCCAAACCAAAGCCAAAGACCAATGCAATTTAACTTATTCAAACAAAGTAGATGTGGAGCACAATATTATTCTTGCCAAATGCAAAAAAAAAAAAAAAAAAAGAAAAAGAAAGAGTTAAAGCCTTATTAGCACAGTGCCATGAGTAGAGACCATGTGAAACATTTTGCACCAGCTAGCAGACCCTTAAAATGACAGCAACAGAGAACACAGCACTGCAATGATTCTATGAGCACAAAGCAAGGCAGGGTAGGGTGGTGGGGGTGCCAGTGAGACCGGGTACCTGCTCATATTCTATCCACGTAGAATATTTCTTGTTCCTTGCATGTTTGGAATGGGTTAGAATCATTGCTGTAGATTTGGTAGTAACACCTACTAAAATGTATAGGCCTTGGGCATTCTAAAATCTAGACAAATTTATACATCTGATACTAAGAGATAAATAGACTCTGGGGTCGCTTTCATAGTACTTACATCTGGCCTGAGTTATTGTCTCTTCTATTTTGGCTTTTATATAGTAAAAACTGTAGGTTGGTAATACCAAGGCCAAACTGCAATAGAAACAAGAGAAGCATAAACACAAACAAACAACTTAAAAAAAAAAAAAAAAAAAGACACATCCAGTTAATGGAAAATCCAAAGATCTTCCTCGTGGGAAAGAAGAGACATATTACTGTGACAGGAAAATGCATTCAGCAAATAGAGTACTTTATTTGGTCTTGCAATCCAGAGTCTTCCAGTTCTCTACGTTGTAGGGAATCAGAAGACACACAAGGAAAATAAGCTACTAAATGTGCCCATGAATTAGCTGAGAAAGAAATGTCATGTGTACTCTATTTCCAGGGAAGTGTACTGAAATACTTTGAGTGTTGAAAAGATAGAGAATATTACGATTACGTTTAAAGAAAATAAATACTATACTGATTGGATACCCCTCCTTCATGAATTACACATCATGTTCAAGTGCTCTGCAGCAAATGTACGCTATTTAAAAAGTACAAATGTAAAGTATCATTATTTTTATGACACAGTGCATAAAATCATCTGAAAAATACCTCCTTTGAGGGGTTAAATACCTCCTATCTTAAGACTTTAGTTTTGAGGCAAATTCCCTGGTGTCTGCTGGTAAGAAAATTCAGATGCACTAAGAAAGACTGTCTGCTCATCCTGTTGGTTCTCATAGCATAAAGCAGTTTGGAGTATTTGAATATTATGCAGTTTGAAATAACACAACTGCTTATGTGTAGTTCTTCCACCCTTGAGATGGCTAATATATTTACAGTGTAGGACATAACTAACTATTCCATATCCACATTTACACTTGCAAATGACCCTCGCTATGCTTTAATATCGACGGAAACTTACAAACTAATGGGTACAAAAAATGAGGGTAGAAGAAGATTCCCAGGGAACTAAGTATTTTCAAAAAGTGACACTTGATTAATGGGACCAAATGAGTCATTCAGCACTCATTTTTAATATTTAATCGGAAATTTCCCAATGCAGAGGCAAAGGTGTGCATTTCTAGGCTTCTGAGTATTTCTGCATATTTGCAGATCTTCTTTTAAATCACTCAAGTTTCATAGGCTTTTGAGAAGAGCACCCAAACTATAATCTCATTATTTACTTTTTTTTTTTTAAATTGGAAAATACAGAACAGGGAGAAAAAAATAAAATTTCAGGTTTTCCTTCTCATGACTATATATGTTAAAAACTCACTCTACAAAGAGGAAAAAAAAGCAAGGGTTTATTTCCTACAATTTAATTATGCAGTCAAGATAGCAAAATGAGTGGATGCTTGTTACCTCCAATTCCCACATCTTTCTCCTTCATTAAATAATTCATTGACTGTCCTTATGGGAAAAGGTCAGAGAAATAAAATGTTATGTAGATTTAATGAAAATCTCTTCGTTCACTTTATACATAACTTCCTTTAAGTGGAGGCAGAGATTAAAATTAAAATAAGCACTGCAATTAGTCTGAAAGCAAAACGACCTTTCATGATTCACTTGCCATTTATAAAATGTAGAGTAGAATTACTGAGCATTTGAAGATTGTCTCCTACAAATTCCTCTCAAGGGAAATTAGGACATTTTTATTGCTCCATCAGCATTTATTGCTAAGAGAAACTTCTAATTAAACCCGATAACGTTATATCATGTGGCTGCTAGAGTGTCACTCTCTAAGCTTGGGTTACATCTCACGTACCATAAAAATAGTGTTGGAACTCATGAGGAACACAATAGAAGTTTTAAAATTGACATATCAAATATACATTTTATTGGCCTGCATGTCTCAGGTTGTTATTAAGAGCTATACTTCATTTTATAGAAAAATACAGTCACACTTAATTTACTTCCTTCTCAAGGCAATGGTTCTTTCTTCAACTTCTAGCAGATAAGATCTTTACCAACATTTTGAGTCAATGATGTTGTCATAAGCAGTGTTTGCCGTCTCTCTCCATATAAAACCAACAGACCAAAGCTGCTTTATTTTCTCCTAGGGATTAAAGCCTAATAAAGCCAGCGGCCACCAGGTGGACGGGAGAGACCGTGCAGTGTTTTTGTGACTCACATACACATGGGTAACTTAGTTAAATGGGATATAATATCCTTTTCAACTCAATCATGTCTCCATAAAATGAAATTCTTCATGAAAAAAAGAGCAGTTTATAAACATAATTAATTAGTGTAATTCAACTGTGATACCTGAGTTACATCAAGGCTTACAAAGACAAAAATCACTAAATGAAATGTGGAACTTCGTTCATTAAGTCAAAACATGCCATTTCTTTTTCTTCTTCAACATAGATGTAATATTTTGCTCTACACTGTTATTTGTGAATTTATTTGTACAGCGATTCAGGGAAGTGACTTACAATGAAAACAGACTGAATCTGGCCCTAAGTTGTACATTTGGGTAGGGAACGTGTGAGGAAAACATGCCGAAGTGGGGAAGTTGGGGCTGTTCAGAGACCAGTGACTATTTGGGGAGGTAGGGGAGAGACATGACATGCACATTGGCTGGGAGAGAAATGTGAGATGAGAATATCTGACTTGGAAGTCCCAATTTAACTCGGAGGAAAATGGGAACAGAATGAAGGTTATGAACAAGGAGTGACATACGCAGAATTGGGGTATGAATCTGGCCACATTTGGTCCCATCACTGGGTGTGTGAGGGAAAGGGGTCGAATGCAGGGGACATTTGTGAAACTTTTAAAACATATTTAAGCAAGGTACGATGACAATTTAAAAATTATGACTGTCATTATTGTTGACTCATTGTCAGGATTAAAGGGATCCAGTTTTGTCTACTTTAGAATTTGTTCATCTAAGAAGGTAAGGAACACTTTCCCCTACAGTGAAGAGGAGATAAACTAAGGGTTCATGTACCAAAAAACTCATCTATTGTCAATGCTATTTCAGTGCAGGCCATAGACCTGGCTCATCTGCAAACTCTCTATTACCAGCTCAGGACCAGTTAAATAGAGAAATTTGAGACCAAGCATTTAGAAAAATTTTCAACAATTTGGCAGACTAATTCTAGATCTGTGAAATCTAGTAATAAAAATTTTAAGCTTGCATTTTAAAATCTTTTTTAAAGGTGATTTAGTAAATAATTTTTGTTTTGTGTAAGTGTGGGTATGTCAAAAATAGTATGAGAAATAGTGATCTATGTGAATGTACGAGTGATTGACAGTAAGCCAGAAAATGAAATCTTACAGGAATGAGAGGAAGATGACATAAGATTCAGAGATGGGGATTTTAGGGAAGAGGAAGAGAGAATGAGTAACAAGAAGGAAATATTCCTATCAACCTCAGTATTATGAGCATGGGAGAAGTAGGACCACAGGGAAAGCTATTCAGAAGAGTCAGACCAAGAAAGCGAAGGAAATGCTCAGCGAGTGAAGAATGGAGAACTTTCAAGGCACTATAGGGTATTAGTCCGTCCAGCTTTCCAAGGCCCTGCCCATTGGTGTGCTCAGGATATCACAGACTTGCCACTCATGGGGGAAAATTGTGTCAGCTGAGCATTTTATATCAGACCATATTACGATGTGACAAATTTTAAGTTATTTTGCTACCTAAATATAAGTAATGTAAACTGACAATTTAAATGAGGAAATTAGTGGAAGTGATGACTACAAAATTTAGGGGTTTGGTCAACATTTATTATTGCTAACATACATATGCAAAATGATCAAATAGATTTATATCACACAGGTTTTCATTTCTAAATTTTATATTCCTAGCTTTTTTCCATCTTTTCCATTTTGAAAATCAGAGAGATAATTTTAATACATTTTCACACTGGAAAGAATAACTTTTCTGTTTTAATTACAATGAAAACAGTTTCTGAAAATGCAAGGACTTAATATTTATCTACTGCAAAAACTGCTACTAGAAATAGGTGAAAGACACGCAACAGAATACTCTTGTATACAATACACATTTAAATCTAATTAGTTACCTGTAATCTGTGCCATTCACAGGAGTCCATGTGTATGTCCTGTTTCCTTTGTCAATGTACCTCTACAAAAAAAGTTTGACATGGTTGTTACCATCTTATGAAATCTATGTGAATTTATATGAAAAGCTGAACACTAAAATCTATTCATAAATTCTGTGGTCATTCAATACCCTCCTTCACAAATGTCTGATCTATTCTACATTTATTTGTTCTGTTATGGGTGGGATTTGTGTGCGTGTGTGTCTGTGTGAGTAAAGCAAAATTTTAGGACAAAAATAAATAGCTGTATCATGACTTTTGAAGACTTTCAAGTGCAAAATCATTTTCTAAAAAATAAATTTTAATAATAACACAGGACCAGGATATATTAGACAAGCCTCAGATATTTCCATACTAGAGTGTGTTTATGAGAAATTGGTAGTATCAGGACATCAACACACTGTTTCTAGATCCAAATGTATGGTTAGCATATTACTGTTCTTAAGCCATTGTTATAGCATTTATCACAAGAGACTAATTACTTGGTACCGCTGAAGGTCAGAAAAACAACTAAATCCACCAGGGAAAGGAAGTACAGAGCTCAATACCTTGATGAAAACAGAATCCTTCCTATGTCACTACTAAATACTAGTAAATAATCATTCTTTCTTCCATTAGGTACAGTGACGGCATATACGCATCTTCACATTTTACAATCATTGTTTAATTTAATCAACCTCTGGACAAAATACTGTTCTTTTTGATAATTTACTGATAACATAAAAATACATAAATCTAAAAAATTTAAATTGGCAGGATGAAGGAAAATGTATGATGCCAAATTCATTTTGTAACAACCATACATATTGCCTTATGTGTCAAATATTCCTCTGGTTTACTCAACGTGTGTGGAGGAGGGAGGATGGAGGGAGGGAGAACAGGAATTGGTGAGGAGGTTTTTGCACTAGTAAAATTCTTAAAAAAGAAATACTGTTCATGTATTTCATACCACTCATAAAAAATGGCAAATTAGTGTTGTTCAGCAAGTTAAAAAATAGTATATCAGATTAAGAAAATAAACATACAAGATAATGTTTTCTTTCAATATTATTAGTAAGAAAAGTCTACAGGGGGTTAGATTATTAATAAGAAAAGTCTACATATTGGTTAGAGGAATTTACAGCAAACTGAAGGAGGAAAACATCAATGTGACTTAATACAAACAAAATTAATTTATAAGTTGAGGAAAGAATGTGTCGGTCAAAGAGTTCTTAGCAGAACAACATGAAAAAGTTGGTAGAACTGCTGAATGGTTTACATCTTTCCTCAAGGAGCGAGCGGGTAAAGAGCATGGCTAAAGTCTAAGTAAAGAGAATTGAAGTTTCAACAGTGACTGAAATTGATATATATAGACCTCCTCCTGTCTTCTGGTAATGGGAACTCCTAACGACGTTAAATGAGAAAAGCCAAGTGCTAATGAAGGATCCTATTTGGAGCCTAGCTCCATCTTAGAAAAAGATCTGCTGAGGAATTCAAAAGAAATGTATACATTTAAAAAGGATGGCACTGTGAGGAAAAGGATATAAGTTATATAAAAACATTTAAAATTTTCAGGCTCCAAAACCTCTGGATTCTCTGTATTTTTCAAATACTCAAATACATGACTGTCTGTGTATTTACTCCACATGTGACTGATGATGGATAGACACGCCGCTCACATACAAAGTTCTTCCTCATCAATATAAAATGATACGTTTATTACATATCTGTACCAAAGATTTATGGGTATAATTGTGTTACCCCTTGATTTAATTTCAGATTTAAATGCAAGGAATTATAACATAATGTGCATAAATAGTGAAGGAAGATAAGCTAAACAAAAGTAAACAAATAACCAAAAAAACCCAAACCAAAATAATATACGAAACTCAACAATTAGAACATGTGCATGCACAAATCATTTAACACATATAGCTATTAAATATTAACTTCAATTCTGCATGATGGAAATGGTCTAAAAGAACATGCCACAACATTAAATTGGGTGCTCTATTTTCTATGATGATAAAAAACGGAGACATAAAATATAATTTTCAAGAACATGCTGCTAATAATGTAAAACATCAAGAAACCTAAAGCAAAATGTTTTACAAAAATTAAAAAGAGTTACAAATATATTAAAAATATCCTTCAGCAAAGAAGGCCTTAGAAACATGTGTTTACTTGAGACATCTGTTTTATAGATACTGCTTTAATAGGAAAGACAAACTACCAATATCATTATTGATCTATACATTTTATTTAAGAGTAAGCTTGACTTAATTCTTACCTCATCTTGAGATTTAACCAGAGTTCTAAATGTTTTTTCTCCATTCTCTCCGTCGATCATTTTATTTCGAATCTACAGGAAGATGAATAAAGTGATTTATTTCAAGTATTCAATTGACTACCAAAGGATGATTATTAAAGTACTGGTTTTGCAAGGTTTATACCTTACTTTAGAACAGACTGAATAAAAATAGTAGCATGGTTGTACTAGTAGTTGTAGTTGTTCTTTGGGAATATTCTTTTAAAAGTTACCACATTATAGTCACTTTAACATGTTTTAAAATAATAAAGGTATCCTTAATCAAGTATCTTCACCTAGTCATTAATTTTTGAAATATAATTAATGAAAGAGTGGTCAATTACTTTATGAGACTGATTGAAATGAAACTGAACCATAATAGGTTATATTACAGTCACTCAGTGGCATGAGGGTCCAAAGACTGCGCTCGGCAACATTACATGATCCTGCTCTATCATTTCAAAACATTTTATAACAAACATTCGTTAAACACCTAAGACATCCCAGCACTGTGCCTTGGCCTTGGGTAGTAATAATAATTAAATTCTGTTGTTCTACAAGGAGGGAGTCAATGTGTAAAATGTGTAAAGCAAGTGCATATTAAAACACGCTGTGACAAATTCTAAAAGAAATACGGTGGCCTTTGCATGGATGAGAAGTTAATCCGTTTACAAGAATCTTAAAAATCTTTGCTCTGAACTGCAAGAGCCTGGCTCAAATCCTAGTCCTGCTACTTCCTGGCCGAATAACTGGACACAAGCTGTTTAACCCCTCTGGACCTAAAACATACCATCAGTACGACAAGTAATGATCATATAATAACAGTATCTATTTCAAAGGCTCTAGAGAATCCATGATTGACACATATTATGTACTTAATAAATGTTGTTATTTTTAGTTATCATGGAAGATCCTCTCAGAGGAAATGACATGTGATTTTGGTTCTGAAATAAAATAGAAATTTTCTGGGTTAAGTGTACTAAGACAAAAATGGCAGCTTTTCTCCTCATGTTGCTCATGGGGTGGTTGGATGGTTAGATTCCTTCCAACTTTTCTTTCAACTCTATAGCAATGTCCTCAATCTCTATGTTGTGTAGTGAAATGTACAAGTTCCATTTGTACTGAAATACATAAAACATCTCTACCTATGGAATGACAAAGAAACAAACTAATGTCACACCCAACTTAAAATATTGATTCCTTTCCATATGACCATTTGGATGAGAGAGCCCAGGACCTAGATATTTTAAAGACCAAGAACATCCATCACTGCGTACATAGTACTTAGGAGAGAAGCTAACACAGCGAAGCTGCTCAGTGGATCCCGTGGAATGGATGAGCCCCGGCATCTGACCTGAGAGTACTGTCTAGGCGTACACTCACCTCCACCTTAATGTCATTCTCTAATTCTGCATCAAGGAAATCCAAAGTTACTGGCTCCTGAGATTTGGGATTCTACACAGAAAATAACAATAATTAAGCATATACGACATTGTAAAATGCTGCTGCTGCATAAAAATAATTTAATGTATATTCAAATATGAAAATAATTCCATAGATGTTACTTACCTAAGGTATATTAAATAGCTACATAAACATATACGGGTTTCATATACATTTATTTTAAAATAACAATAAATAGGCTAGGGATTTGAGCTTTAGGTGTAGTGGGAAAATTTTAATTTACCGCCAACTGAAGACAGTTTCATTTCGAATGCTGTGTTAGATACTACATTTTAAAATTACCAGTTCTGTGGGAACAGGACAATTGAAGGTCCACTCACAACTTTCTTTCCTTTAATTAGGATGGGAAACGAGCAAAATAAAGCCATGTGGATAACATATTTAGCAATTAGACAAAAGCAACATATAAGTAATACACACTATTTATATTCTATAAAGAGAAATTATATGAGGGAAATCTTTTAAAAACTATGTTTGAATTTGCTAAGTAAAACTAACTCTTCTAAACATAGTCTTCATAAGATGCATAAAAAAAATCGAGGTGTGCTTCAAATATTTGAATTTCAGAAATGTGACATTATATTTTAATAAGTTAAATTAAGTAAATTTTATGAGATAAAATTTCGGGTCAAGTCACAAGCACTTGAGTAAAGATAAGCTATTGTAATTAAAATCTAATGAAAATAATAACCCTTGGGTTCACTAAACAGTCTCCTGCTTTAACATCCCCTACTGCTTCTTCTTGCTGGTATGAATAAGGACAATTAACTGGGGAACAAAGCAGATTCTTATGTTTACATAAATATATCAAAACTGTTAGCCCGGCTAATTTACCTCAGATGACATTTAAAAAATTTTGTCAATCATAAAATGAACTTATTCAATTATTGGTAAACAAAACACACCGATGCTCTTATAACACCGCTAAGTAATAGAACGTGCCATAATAGAATATCAAAGTTTATTACAATAATAAAATCCTAATAGGCGTCTACAGTTTTACAACTACTTAATTTTAGAAACTGGGTTTTTAACGTTGACTAAAATACCACCAAAATGTGGTATTTAATGAGATAGAAGTAATAAATACAAATTATTCTGTATTAGTGCAAGGTCACTGGGATTTTAATGATTTCAGCTTCACGGGCTCTTCCAAAATATGTTCAGACTATCACTATTTTTTTTAATTTTTAATTTTCTTAAACCACCAAATGAACCAGATTATTACTATTTTAAACACTGTTTTAGAAGGACTGACTACCCAAAACAATAATATTTAAAAATATGTTAAAACTAAACACTTATTTCAAATGCTGAATGACATTACATATGGCATGTGTTTATTTTATAATTAAGAGAAAAATTCCTTCCTTCAAGGAATAACTCCATTTAAATAATGAAAGTTTATGATTCCCATGTTTTGATAAATCGGTATTCTTAATGGCAAATGAAAAAATCATCTCAACTGTGTCTGGCACTTTTATTAACAAATATTCACTGCTCATGAGCTTGATATCTGGAATCAGAAGTTTCTAGAATATTGAAAGTATTAGATTGTTTAATAGGTGATAATACTGACCATTGTCTGGACAGCAACATATTGCCTCAGAAGCAAATATGCATTTGAAATGTAGCATATTTCATAAGGAGAAAATAAAAATCAATATAAAAAATAATTATAATCCTTTACTTAAGAAACCGAACCAAAGAAATCATTAACAAAAGGATACTCTAAAGTGGACATTATTCAGAACTGCTTCTTTAAAGTCCCCTGAAAGAAACCATCTTCACACAAACACTGTAACAGCATTAAAAATTAACACACTCACTGCAAAACAAAGTCAAGATAATCAAAATGATAAAATATAAACATAAATAAGAATATTATCTTACATGCAATGGATAATGCATAGCATGACCAGACCCAAACAGCATGCAGGGACGAGGCATTTTCAGGAAGAATTGGCAATATGAAGATCATGTCCCAATCCAACATATAAAGACACAGAGAAGAAAATGAAATCATAAAAGCAAAATGTCAATGCATAACTTGTACTTTTTAAATGGCAATCTGGCTGACCATTTTTTAAAAGACGAATCACAGGCACAGTAACTGAAAAATCCAAAAGCAGAATCTTCTAATAAAAAAATAGCACCAAGCAGTCTTGAGAAGTGGAATCAAGTCCCTTCTGTCCCAATACTTTTGTTTGATATTTTAATATCTAACATTCCTCATGTGTAAAATTTTAATATCAGCTGGCATAAAGACACACCATTTGTAGAACTAAAATAGGCAGAATGCTTTTACACAAATTTTAAATGGAAATACTTAGTAGTATTATGAAAAATACTACCTATTTCAAAAAATACTCCCCAAAATTCAAGTCTTGTGTGGTTGCCAGTTTGCCATTTGAGGTTTCCTTAGAAGGAAAACAAAAATAAAACAAACCATTTTTCAGGTTGTTTATTTTCAAATTATATCATAATATTTACATGCAATATTTGAAAGTACTGTAAAAATGAAAATTCACTAAAATGTACACAAATGAAAATAATACACAAAAGAAGCATGCAAGGACAGTAATGTAAAACAATTTAATAAAACAATATAAGACATAAATAGAATTTTAGCCTCTACAGGAATCATAAAAGCTATGAAGTCTGATACAATATAAAGATCAGATTGCACAGAACTCTAGAGCTACAAGAAAATTGAAGCTTCTTAATCCAGTGTCTCTGCACTTTAGAAGAACCTGGAAAACTTGAAATACTATTCATTAACCTGGGTCCCATCCCTGGTCATATTAAATCAGAATTTTCAGGAGAGGGAACTGGAGATCAACATGTGTATTTAATTTCCTGGGGAAATATACAATGTAGGGTAAAAAAAAAAAAAGTTCTTAGTTCAATCTTCCTGCTTTTCAGGTTAAGAAATTAAAGTAAAATGGGGTTTAATGAACTACTCAAAGACACAGTATTAGCTATAAGTACAACTAATTTAAAATTCCATTTTACTAATTCATAGTTTAATAATCTCTTCTTACTATCATACTACCTCTCCATTATAATATCACTAACTTTTAAGCAATGATAGACTTACATATAAAACATTAAGTCATACTGAACTTCCTTTGGAACTTGAAATTGTCTTACTGTACTAATTCTCTTACTATACTATACTAAACTGGAGGAAGTATCTTTCTGATTATTTTTAGTGTGATTATAGAAATATGCATACATAAAATAACATTTAAATTTTGTTAACAGGGGCGCCTGGGTGGCTCAGTCATTAAGTGCCTGCCTTCGGCTCAGGTCATGATCCCAGGGTCCTGGGATCGAGCCCCGCATCAGGCTCCCTGCTTGGTGGGAAGCCTGCTTCTCCCTCTCCCACTCCCCCTCCTTGTGTTCCCTCTCGCTGTGTCTCTCTGTCAAATAAATAAAATCTTTAAAAAATAAAAAATAAATAAATTTTGTTAACAAAAGATAAAAGCTTTTGCCATGAGCTTGTCAGGCAATAAAAATTCACATTTATTTGCAATTCTGGACATGTTAATTAGCTTAAGGGAAATTTCTCTAACCTCTAATCCCAAAATACTTTTTAGAAATTCGAAGAAATTTTGGCTTAAATTTTATGGTTTCCAGAAATTACCCCATCAGAATTGTATTTTAATTTCCACTTAGAAGTTAATTTTACAAGCAACTGTTAGGATTACATGGATTTGACACTAATATCACAATATTTAATAAGAAATTCATTTTTAGAAGCCATCTCATTATGATTGCACCCTCTGCCATCATTAATAACATTTTTGCTCCAGTTTATTGAGAAATGATGCTCATCTCCAACTCATGCTCTGGAAGCTTGAGGTCAGGAAAGGCAGCATTAATCATATGCTTTTAGGAAGAGAAGCTTAATCTCAACTCTGATTTAGCAAATTTGAAGGCACTGCTAACTTCATTCACAGTTACCTGAACACTGGGTCTCCTTTTTCTTAAATTAATTGTTGGTATACCTACACCAATAGGCTGAAGCAACAGAAAGATGGTAATTCATCATGCTACATATCAACACAGGTAAGGCTTCTATCCTACAATCAATTTTGATCAGATATTTCCTTGATCAGAAACCGATTATCACAGAGTTCATGATGAGTCAACAAATAAAAGTTTAAAAATATTTGTGGTGAAAAAAAAATTCATGCTAGTAAAAATACTCAAAAAAATGGTTAGCAAAATGACTTCATATTTTCCTTTTATTTTTCTCCAAAGAAATACATATTTGGGAAGTGAGAAAGGTAGTTTGCCTCTGACAACTTTTATGCTGATTCAAAAAAGAAAAAAAAAAAAAAACCAAACCAGCAAATTTTAGAATTTACATGATTCAAATGTGTTCAGATATAAATATTACAGGATCCTGAAAAGTGTTAATAGTAAACCCTTAAAATGTGTGCCTTTGTTTCCTGAAGTGTTACCAAATGTTGTATGTGTGGAACTAAAGGAGAATTTAATCCTAACACTGTAAATTTATTGTATTTTTTTTTGTAATTTTCGTAGACTTATTTTAAATATCGACTTCTAAAATGTAGATAATGTACAATTTCCTGTACAATAAATATTTCTTAAGATTGACCAAAATTAGGTATCTAGTAAGCATACCTGATCTGGTAATTTTTATGAAACAAAATGGAAGCAATTTAAAATGCATTTGGAAACAAAGTATGATACATAATCCAGTATTTGTCAAAATGTGGTCATGGTAGAGACAGTACACTTCAAGAAGATAAATAATGATTCCTTAGAAAATTAGATAAGCAAAAGGTTTATAGTCACTTTATTTCCTGTCATAAAGTCTTTTTAAAGGATACTCATACTGCCTTCTACAAACTACAAAATTATACTGAAATAATTTAAAATTATTGTTTTAGGAAGCAAACACAAGGCATTCAGCAAAGAATATGTGTAATAACACTAAACTTTGCCCTTGTTAAATAAGGGATACTACAAAAACAGAGCATTATCTTCCTTTATTTCTACTGGTATATTTCTGATAAAAGGATTGAGAATAATTTTGTTAGTACACTAGCTGTTACCATATTGGTCCTTTGTACTTGTCAGTTTCTAAAACCATTGTCTCACACTGTATCATCCTTTTATGAGGTTCTTTCTTCTACCTGTAGAGCGTGCACTATCACCCACACAATAGAAATCACCATGTTTAACCTAATGATGAGAATTCACAAGCACATTTAATTCGCAAGCGTGAGTTTCAGAAAAAAGAACACATTGATTGTTCAAACATGTTTTAATGGTTTTATAAAATAGCATTTTCTAAATATCTTTGCTGCATACTTGCTTATAATAATTTCCTGTATAAAAATATGAAAAGCTGACATACTCCTGAAGAAAAGTCACTTGGGCTGTAATAAGAGTTTCTAGAGAATTTATATTCTCGTAATTTTATGAGTTTTAGTAAATTATTCCAAATCTGAGCCAAATGTATGTTGACATCAAAGAGTAAAAAAAAATTTTCTCCATAAATACTGGTTATTAGAAGAATGTATACAAGGGGAAAACCTTTTTCAAATTACTGCCTCTAAGTGATAGATTTATATCTTTATATTGTGTGTACATTATTCTCATTATTATTTTTTTGTCTAAATAATAAAGTTCCTTTTGGGGAAGGGGTTAAGAACTACAATCATAAAAATGGGGATCCTTCACACCCTTGAGCATATAACATTGTTACTGCTTTTAAATCACTTCAGTTGTGGAAATATAAATGAAAATATACTGTATATACAAAGACCAAACAATAATGAAAATTTTTTAAAAATCTTAAACAAGATAAAAATTTTCAACTGTGACAAAATCACAGACTGTTTAATCATAAATAACTCTACTAAGAGGAACTTAACGCTGTGATACTCATAATAATGGGAAGAAATGCCTATAGCATTTATAATAATAAAAAAAGCACTTGAAAAATAATGCAGTGATCAGCAGCTGCATTTGATTAGCTAATATTTAGATCACGATGGATTTTATATGGAAGTAAGTTCCAAAGTGAGAAGAATTAAAATTAACACATGTATTGTAACCACTTAGTATGGTTTTGTATTCAATATCAATGGTTCTTAATTATCATTGATTTGAATATTTAGATGACTCAACATCAAATGTATGTGTGTGTTTATGCACCTACTTGTGTATGCCCTAAGATACCACTAACATGAAATACCCATGACTGAGAAAAAGACGGTAGTAAACCTAAATTCAGATATATTTCCCTCCAGCATGGGTTAAAGTATCTTCAGTATCATCTTCAAAGTTAAACAATAACTTGAAGATGTTTATAAATTACAATTACATAATATAGGAAGATTCTGCCACTTTTTGCTTCTAGATAAATATATATTCACCCCACCTGTGAAGCACTAATGGACAGTGAAATAAATTTGAGGAGATATATAGGAAAATATTTTATATCTTGGCATAAAGATTAGGATAAAATAGTTTATCTAAGGGATTTTATCTCTTCTGCACAACTCCCTGATGAATAAACACTTCCCATTTCTGAAGCCCATCCCATGGAGTTTTACTTAACTGTATTTCATTGAAGTTTTATAAGCCTGCCCAAAAGTAGAAAGACAAATCCTCTGGGAGATGAAAAGGAGAGATAATTACCAGAAAAAAGGGTGTCGGAACATGTGGCCTGAGCGTAGAGGAACATTACTTCTATTTATCAGGTTCACACCCATCTGGGGCCGTCTCCTCACTACCTTCCAGCCTTAATCACAACCCCAGGTGGGATGTGTGAATTCAGGCACGGGAGGATAATGGTTGTCTTTGAGGTGTGAATACTGGATAGTTAAATATTCAATAGGAATATGGGATAGCTAAATTAGTAAGAGAAAATGAAAACTGCTTTCACACTTTCATATATCATAAACTGTGGTCTTGTCATCCATTAACATAATAGATATAACATTCTTGTATATTTACTGCTATATAGTGAGTTTAAAGATGACAAACCTATTACGAACATTAACCATCAATTTTACAGAATTGCATGAGTCACTGTAAACACATTATATACATACCTTTGGCTGAAGATTTGGATGTAGTAGAACATAACCATTAGGATCAATCGCAAAATAATAGCCATTGGGGCACAGCTGAAAAAAAAAAAAGAAACAAACCAGAAAACTTTCAATCTGAATCACAATCAGAAATCACATTCTTTAAAAGAAAAAATTCTTAAATAATACATTTTAAAGCATGAAGAAAGATAACATGGTATCTTTATATTTTAAGATCCTTTTTAACGTTTAGCTCCTTTGTGAAGTTAAATGCACATGATTTTTGAGAATCACTCAAATGCTTTATAGACAAGTTAAATCAGTACAAAGCTCTAAAATGAAAAAGACACCCAAAGAGTAATTTCATCTTACTGTAAAACGCGGTGTTAGTCGTTTAATATCTTCCAAAGACACATCAACTCCCATCACACCAAGAATCAGCTGGTTCTATAAGAAGATAGCAAAAAGGGAGTGTATCTTATATCAAAAATGCATATATTTCTACACAATTAATATATGCTCATCCTTTTGCTTGACAATAGGCGTATTCCATACTAGCTGAAACATGTATAAGGATGAGACACTTACATCAGTCTACAATGATTCTCACCTCTGTTTCCCCACAACTGGATCATTATTATTAACTTTAAAAAATGAAATCTTGATAAGTACAGCTAAAATAGAAAAGATAGGAAATTTTTATTTGATGTCTCTTGTACTCATTATCCCTAATCCTTATTTTAATTGCTTCAGTACAGTCAGTGTAGCTGTGTGTGTGTGAGAGTACTCTGGGACTCTGTGGTGTACTAGGACCAAAAAAATCACAAAAATGTTCAGCCTGAAGATATCAGTAATGTGACATGAGAAAACAATGGTTTTGTTCTTGTTTTTGTTTTTATTTGCTATCGACAGCGCCTGCATATGTGTAATTATCCTGAGAAGTATGTGACCTCACTGTAACAAAATAGCGGAAACCCTCAAAACTGTTTCTCAGGGCTGGTAACTTCTAAATACCAAGCAATGGGTATCAAAACTTTAGTTCCAAGTCAACAAGGCTATGTGGCAAACTGCTATCATAATCTGCCCTGGGACATTAAAGATGAAAATGGTATTAAAACTTAGAATCAGGAATTTTTGTTTTAAATAGAATTATATAAATTATAAAATAAAGTGTTACAAAGAAAATTATAAAATCCACTCAATAGTCATTATGAGAACACTGTGAATTTTGTGTAGGTACACAGGGAGAGAGAAAGTTATGTTAAGAACTATTTTCTTTTGCCAGGGACCAATCCTACCCTGAGCAGAAATTCCTAATTAAAGCAATTCCTTAAACAGTCCATCTGAGGAGTTAGGCAATTACTCTTTATGGGTTAAATTAGTTAGAACCCACAGATATTTAATAATGATAATGGTTTCCCCAAGAGAAATAACTAATGTTTTTGATGGCCACATTATTAAAATAAAGAGTTCAACTGAAATTTATAATAACTGAACAAATAAATGCAGTAGACTTTATTATGCCATAAACTGGAAATAAAGTTCCTTCCGATCTGGAATGTCAACCAAAGCATAAAATGAGTATTTAGTATTAAAAAAATCTTAATTTCTCCTGCAATCCCAAATTCTTTCTGATGCAAGCTAAGAAACAAGAATGCAACCCTCCCTCAAAATCAGGAGTATTTGAAAAATAAGGAATGGAATTTAACAAGTACAAGATACAGACTTTTCAGAACTTTAAGTTGGTAGTATCTTATTGCATTGACAATATTACCAGTGCTGCAGAAATCAACACTGTTAGGAAATTCATGAAGTATTTTTCTTGAATCTTAAAAAATAGAAAAAAAATGGAGACCTATTCATTTTAAATCAGATGCTTAACTTATATGAGGATAAAAAAAACCCCACTGTTTGAATGGGAGTTGGAGGAGGAATGATTCAAGAAATATACCTTTATACACCGGCTACAAACATCACCATGATTTTGTTCTTTGGATTTTTCTTTCTGAGCTCCAAGGATAACTCAGACACATTAAAAAAAAGGGCGGGGGGGGGGGGGAAACACCACAGTATTGCCCATTTATCATGTAATTCCTCCCAGAGTCTGAACTTGTGTTCTCATCAGTTCATAGTTAAATAGAGTTAAGTTGACTCCTGGCTCTGGGGAAACAGAGAACTTGACCTGCATTTCCTTTTTCCCAGGTGGTTATCATATAAGCAGCTGTTCCCTCTTACTTCTGGTCTCACAAGACAGTTACATTGTATGTATTTCCTTATAGAAATATCTTATCCACACTCAGCTTCAACGTCACCGTTTATCATTTATTATTATTAATTTTATCAATTAACTTTTAACCTTTAAGTTTGTCTTATTTTCAACTTGGCCCGTTATGTTGAAGACCGGAAGAGTTCCAGTAATGACAAGTCCTAGTTCCTAAAAATAGATTCAAAAAGAAAAGGCAAGTCAGAATTACAATTTAAACTTTGTCATTTTGCATTAGTCTCTGGTATCCGACACTGCATTTTATGGTTACATTATAAAGAGACACAAAGAATTATTAAAGAATTTTGAAAGCTTTTAAAAACCTTTTATTTTTATTAAAAAAAAATCAGTGAATAATCAGAATCGATTAGGCAGCTATTGAAGCATGCGACATCTAAAATAATAGCCTAAGAGAGCATTGCGGATAATGTAAAAAAAAAAAAAAAAAAATCAAATGACACTAAATATTTCAGTCACCCTGCCCTTGCACCCTTCTGTTCACAGCGATAGTTTACCTAATATCACAGGATTCCATGAGCAGGGTGATAATAAAATACTGTTTCATAGGATTTATTTGCCTTCCTTTTGGTAGCTTCATTCTTAATTCTTTCATGCCCTAAGCCAAAGGCCTCATTATACATCACAGATGTATAGGAGGATAAATAGAAGAAACATGCTATCAATACTGCATTTCTGCAATAGTCTAGGTAAATACTATGCTGTTCTAAATGCTCCTCAATACCCTCCAAAACAAATAGTGTTTTTTGACAAAGTCAAATAATATAGCCAACTGCAAGCATCAAAGCCAACAGTCTGGTCATGGAGCAAAATAAACATGAACAAAAATAATGACCTAGTGTTAATCGGCATGTAGATAATTTCAGATATTAAATGAATCCATGGAGATTAGTTGAAATAAACTGATTTTCAAGTCAGAGGTTGTGTTTTGTTTTGTTTTTTTTATTACTGCTATCTACAGCAATTATATATTTTTTACCATTATTTCATGTCAAAACTACATTTTCAAAAGAATCACACTTTAAAATGATTTAAAATTATTGCTGAAAATTTCAAATTTGCTAAGCTGAGAAAATATTAGTTATCTCCTTGTGAATAATGACCCCAAATCCAAATCTCATGACCCTTGTTCTAATTCCAGAAGCAGCATGGCTTCATGGAGAAAATGTCTTAGGCAACAGTTGATCATCGTGCATGTGGGAAGCCCAAAAACAATGGGAACTGAATAATGAAGAAGGACAATCACACGGAAGCTTTCAGCAGAACAAGATATGAAACTGTTTGGGACAAATACAATTAAGGAAACAACTACACATAATTGGTGTATGATGATGATATACATGTTGGCTCTCCATTTAGTTCTAAGCCAGAATATTCAACGATGAAAACATCCTTAAATATGCAAATTCACATTCGCAATAAAAACTTTCCACCTCAATAAAGTCAGATTATAGATAATGCATAAAACTTGTTTCCAAAACCTAAATCAGCACATATTCCTTTTGGAGAAATTTTTGAGTTACAATGTATATGCATAGTTTTATTGAAATGCTAGCATGACATATGATAAAGTATATATGGATACAATCATTTTCTGCACATCACATTTGCATTTATATAGAGTATGGTAATTTGCTTCTAATATTACCATATTTAGAATATGGTAATATCTACCCTAAAATGAGATACTAGACTTCTAACATAGGAGACATGATCATCGACGAACTCACTGGTGCCCAATTTCTATTCTCTCATTTACTAAGAGGACAAAAAATTTGTACTCTATTCCTAGACGCTGTGCCAGTCTGTAGAGAACAAAAAAGAGAAATAAGACATGATTTCTGCTCTCCTGGAATTTATCTGATATTTGTGTTTTCTTGATTCCAACTCTTTTCATCTCTTTTTGTCCAAAAAAGCTCACTTTATCTCTCAAATAAAAGGAACCTTCCACAACGTTGTCCCAGTCTTGTTTCTGTTCTCATCTCCCGTTAGCTCCAAAAATGACTGAGGTAGTATTTTTGCAACATACCCAGCACTTGCTCAACTCATACCGCACCCTCTTTGTGTGGTTTCGCTACTCCCCACCAATTGCAGAAACCTCACCTGGACTTACATGTTCAGCTAAACTATCACCATCTTTTTAACCTCACCCTACACCATCCCCAAATACATGGCTTCTTTCTTCTGAATTTCCAGAGTTCTTTTCATTTTTCTCATTATATTTTTTACATTTTGTCTTGGAATGTTTACCACTTTTTTCTTAATGTAACCACAGCACATACTGAGCAGCATATATAGTAAATCTTCTACATGCAGAGATTATAGACATGTAATTAGAAATACAAGACAGTCATTTTTCATTCTCGTTAGTACAAGAATGCTCTATGTGTCCACTGACTAGCCAATTCCTGTGACTCTTTTTTTTTCTTGTTTTACATTTAGTTCCAGCTTACTGAACAGCGCGTTTAGAACCAAAACCTATTCCTAACATCATCTGTGCTATCAGTAAGAACCTTACCAACAACGCAGATGTGCTGGTTAATGAACTTTTGGTCATAGGAAATCCTAGAGGGCATAATTATTGACTCCTTCTATCATACCCTGTCCTGTGATGGATTTGGAAAAATGAAACATTTTGACCATAGCTTTTGATGACCATGTGACCTTAAATAAATACGTGATGTCAAAGGAGCACTGGATAGTAATTTTAGCTAGGGTTTGAGGTAAGCAAGCTTCACTTTATCTTTCTTAGCATGCAAAGCTGCTGTTAATAGTGCCTATTTTTCTTCCAACTTCCTGTATATGTTTATTTTACAAGAACCAAATGATAAGTAATTCTAAATGGATTGCATTTTGCCCTTTGGGGTCATCGCTGCATTCAGAAAAGTAGTATCAGCATATAATTGTACTCCAAGTAGGAGAAAGGGTTACTGAATCAGCATTTACTTTTCAGGGCTCAGTATTTTGGTTCTCTCTGATATATTACATTAGTCAAATCATCAATTAAGTCATCTCATCAAGATTAAGCATATGAATAAATCTTAAGGACGATATTTACTATTTATAACTTTCACACTAGGAAGTAAAACTTACGTTAAATAAGTTATCTGAACTTAAGCTCTAATGCTATTTTGAGCTGCATAATTCTTTGTTGTGTGCACGTGCATGGGGTGAGGGGACTGTCCAGTGTATTGTACCACTTTTAGTAGCATCCTTGGCCTCTATCCACGAGATGCCAGTAGCAATCCCTCCCCATCCCAGTCACAACAAGGGAAAACATCCAGAGATATATCCAAATGACCTGTGAGTGGCAAAATCACCCCCAGTTGAGAACCACCGCTTTGAAAGATCAAAGTATGACCTATATTAAAATTTCAATTGTACAACGGACAACTTGACATGTTTTTGTTATACTGCACCACGTTTGATCATTTCAATGGCTTATTTCCATAAAAATCTGGGGTTGAATTTGAAAGAAGAGATTATATATAAAGAGGTTATTAGGTTTGTGATGATTTCAGAGTAGGGTAAGATTATTTGCCTATTTAATTGCGTGTACTTCTGAGCCTCGTTGGGTCTGGCTTGAGTTGTGGAGGCTATGCATGCTCCTGCTGGCTGAAGTCTACTTTAAAAACCTTTCCTCAGATTTACTCAAAGTCTGCAGTCGCAGGTATACATTCACATGACTTTAGTATTTTTTTTACATAAAAATTCAAATGAAACAAGATGAAACCAGAGAGGGAGACAAACCATAAGAGACTCTTAATCTCAGGAAACAAACTGAGGGTTGCTGGAGTGGTGGGGGGTGGGAGGGATGGGGTGGCTGGGTGATGGACACTGGGGAGGGTGTGTGCTATGGTGAGCACTGTGAACTGTGTAAGACTGATGAATCACAGACCTGTCCCCCTGAAACAAATAATACATTATATGTTAATAACAAAAATAAAATAAAGTAAATTCATAATGTTATTGAAATGGCCACAAATTCAAGATCTGAGGTTTGAAATCCCACATTCTTAACAGATCACCTAAAAAATAAAGTAACACTTCACATCTGTGATTAGACAAGTCTAAGTTTTTATGTACATTATCTAAAATCTAGAAAAAAAGGTTGTGACAGAAGGACTTTTAGAAAGGGTTTAATGAATTGGAAGTGATAAATGTCACCTAGAAAGAAGGAGAAATAGCTATGTGCTTTTGTTCGGACAGTCTCTGGCTGAACAGCCGATCTCTTACCAGCGCATCCAGATACACATTTGTCCATTGAACTTGCTTAGCTTTGTCTCCTGCTAACACCATTGGTCTACCCAGAACATCCAAATATTCCTATTTATTAAAATAAAAAAAAAAAGGGTTAAGTGGTTGAAAAACAGAAATGCTGTACTAAAACAAAAACAAAATAACTCTACAGAAGAAAATTACCCAGAGTCAAAAATAAATATGGAATCAAAATTATGAAGAGAGTAAATATATAATCATTTAATTCCTATTTTGGATATACCATAAATGGTATCTCTACATACTTTGAATCAATAATATTTAACTCATATTATTTATACAGTATATCTTCCCCAGTTTTTTTCTATTAACAATACATCCTTTTTTTGAGGTACAGCCAATGATAAGTGAAATACGTTCCTTGTAAATTGCTTTATGTTAATCTAAACTATTTAAGGCTCTGTGATTTACTGGATGGAATCACACAAATGTGAAATAATAAAGCAGCTACATACTTGCTTTCATATCACAGATCGTTTGGCTGAAATTCAAAACTACATTTAAACATATCAAAAATAAATGAAATACTGTGCCAAGTGAGACATCAGAGTCAAGTGCAGCGCTGTTTCATTTCAACATAAAACACAGTCAGTATTCAGTTCCACAAATGCCATGTTATTTATGTTCAATTTTGACTTAGTCTATTTTGTGGATCCTCAGTTATGTTTAAAATTGAGTAATGATTTTAAATTATTTATGAATACTTAAAAATAATATACATTTAAATTAACTTTGTTGCTTTGATCTACAAGGTTATTTAACAGGCAAGTTTTAAACTGAATGGTTAAATGGGTGATGGGTATAAGGAGGGCACTTGTTAGGATGAGCATTGGGTGTTATATGTAAGTGATGAATCACTAAATTCTACTCCTGAAACCAGTATTACACTTTATGTTAACTAAAATTTAAATAAAAATTTGAAAAAATAAAAAGAATTCAATAATTAAAAATAAAATAAACGGTTATAGAAAAATCATCTCCTTGTTGTAAGTTTATTTTAAATGGGTAAATAGATCTACAGGGGTTTTTTGGGACATATCTAATTTCTGATTAGAATCTAAATTCTGATTAGAATCCTATATAATTTGTCCAGATTAAGTATTGCTTAATTTTCTTTGTGGTACACCTGCAACTTGAAGAAACTCATTTAAATGATCTGAAATAGAACCAAGTTCAAGTTAAAATGAAACAAGATTGTCAATAAATTTTCATTTTATTTTCGATGATGTTTTTAACATCTGAGAAGAGCAACATACACAGTTTTTTACCTGAGTTTTAGATATTTGAAAACACTTGGAACTTTAATGAAATAACAATCAGTACATCACCATGATACTCATCATTTTGTTACAAATACAGTATTATGGATCATTTTTTCATTTTCACCTATTTTATCCAATTGAGCATGTTTAAAGCAGCAAAGAAACATCTTGTTCTTTGAAAAAATAATTTAAACAAAATTTAAATAACCATACCTGAGTATTGATTCTTATTGCTCCAATGGAAGGAATTTCATAATAATAACCTGAAACATATACATACATATTTTTTTTTGTGTGTATATATATATATATATATATATATATATATATATACACACATACACACACACATATTACATTATAATACATGGCCACAAAATTATTTTAGGTCTTTGGAGGAAAAAAGAGCATTTTTTCACTTCTAACTGAGCAAACACTAACATATCAATACCACCAATAAATGTAGAAAATGTTTGATTACTGTATATCCCTAACAAATGCATAAGCTTTATGAGAAATTTCACTATGTTTCTTATAAACTGTTATCAAATAAATGTGGTTTTTCTACCAAACAGTAGGGAGCCTGGCCTCATTTAAAATACTTTTATCACTGGAGAAATTATTAAAGATACATGATAATGGGTATCTGACAATTATATTTATATAAAATATTTGCGTAAATATGACTTTCATAATAAATTGAGGTTCCTTTTATTGCTATGTGATCAGTTTTTCAAACAACATTTTTGGTTTTTTTCTGTGTACACAGGAAACATGGGCTCACTACACAAAATCAGAATTATCTAGGAATGTGTAAGACATTTAAAAGAAAATTCAACCACTCAGAAAAAATGCACTTATATGTCATACTTTCTTATATGTAAGTTTTATGTGATTCAGATATTCTTTCATTCTTAATTTTTCAGGTAAGATTCCATTTGGTAAGTATCATTAAGTCGCTCTAAATAAAGCATCGAATGATATCAATATATGATATCATACACCATACGATCAAATGTCTGAATTTTTATATACTGTAATCGTAATAATTTTAAAGTGTTTTGTGTGTGGGTTTTCTCCGCAGAAAACACATTCAACATCTTGGGGCACCTGGGTGGCGCAGTTGGTTGAGTGTCTGACTCAGCTTCGGTTCAGGTCCTGATCTCAGGGTCATGAGATCCAGCCTGCATCGGGCTCCGCGCGCAGCATGGAGTCTGCTTAAAAGACTCTGTCTCCCCCTTCCCTCTGCCATTCACCACCCCCCACTCTCTCTCCCAAATAAATAATCTTTAAAAAAAGAAACCACATGCAACATCTTACTCTTGTCTCTATTCCTGTAAACATTAGCTACAACTTTATCTTAAATGAGAATATGTAGAATTAACAACTATCAATTTTGTTTTAGTACTAAAATGTGCTCGAGAAAACAGATGTGTTACCTTTATTTTCACAGGCCATCCACTGAATAGGTCCTCTGTCATAATTATGTTGACCAACTGAAAATGTGAATACACGTACCTGGTGAATTGAAACACAGGGATCTGTTAGGCTGCATAAAATTTAACTGAATGCCAACACAAAATAGCTAAAGCAAAAAACAAATAAAAGCATGCTACTCAGTTGATAAATCTGACAAGAAAAATCGAGGCCAATCTTTCAGAAAGTCACCAGAGAGAAACCCCATAACCTACTCTCAACACGGACTTCAGTTACTAAATTTAAGACAGCACTCGGGTGCCCAGCACCAGGTCCTGATCCTATGTCAGAATCACAACTCAGGTTCTATTCATAGAAATGGCATCTTTTATGCCCAACCGACTTCACCTGTCTCCCCTGGTTAAAACATATTTTCCACATACTTAGTCACTGCAAAAAATAAGTGAAAATAATAATTCCTGTTTCAGGGGCGCCTGGGTGGCTCAGTTGTTAGGCGTCTGCCTTCGGCTCAGGTCATGATTCTGGGGTCCTGGGGTCGAGCCCCGTGTGGGGCTCCCTGCTCTGCAGGAAGCCTGCTTCTCCCTCTCCCATTCCCCCTGCTTGTGTTCCCTCTCTCGCTGTCTCTCTCTGTGTCAAATAAATAAATAAAATCTTAAAAAAAAAAAAATTCCTGTTTCATAAATATGTGATTATAACGATGGACAAAGAAAGGAGGTCATTATGCTTTTAGTTAAGGCAATTATACTTAGTAAGAGTTTAACTACTTTCACACCATGAAAATATTTAGTATGCACATACATGATTATGATGTTACTAACTTCCTATAAAAGAGAACTAGGATATATAAATACACATGTTAAGCTCCCAGAATTTTTAAAGACAATCAAAATATTGACTGTTTCTAATATGCAAATATTTTAAAAATTCAGTTGAGATCATTTTTAAAATATGGTAACGTAAATGTTTATCAGAAGCCATTATACTTAATTATGAAAATACTGTAATTTCATAATAATACAAGAATGTAGAGGATAAATTCAATGTCAACAAATATTTAATAAAATGGCTATTTAGGATATATTGATTTTTACTAATTTAGTAATCTAAGTAAACCAGTATTTTAAGTTAAACATTTTAGCCTTTTCTAAAGATAAACATGCAGAAAATCACTTTTCCATGAATTCATGTTCTGGTTTGAACTATGTTAACAGCTTTTCCCTAATTCATGTCGATTGACTGTTTGAACTGACATTTTCTAATTGTTTCGCCTGTTTTCATCTTTGCACATGACTGCAGAGCGCAAATCTCAAAAGAGATTTCACATCTGTTTTCTGTTCCTCCACTGGTCTTGGCCACACAGAGATCACTTCATAACAATCCCTGCCCCAAAACGTACACTGGAGATGTTGCTGTTTCCCTTGTAAAGTTTTCTGTGAGCCACCCTTCACTTGTCCAGGCTTGCCTCAGCCATTTGCAGGACACATCTGAATTTTAATCATCTCAACTTATAAGGAAAAGTGACTCATTCTAGGTTAATAGAAGTCGGCGACACCTGTCTACCCCTCCCCCCAATTCCTTAAAATGTAACAATTTCATTTTCTTAAATTCTAAAAATTTATTTTTGGGGCTGTCTCTACAGCTCATATTTCAATGTAGTGTTGCCTCTGACATAGTTGAGCTTACTCCTAAATGGAAGTACTTCTGTAAACAGGTAGGTCACCCTACTGATAATTCAATTTAACTGCTATACCTTAAACAATTGTCACATGAATTCAAGGCAGGGAAACAACCCAGATGCCCCAGAAAGCACGTGGGAGATCTCCATCACAATGAACATTTGAAAGCATGTCTCAAATTTTCAATTTAAAGCACTGCTTTGTCTTAGTGTCTCTCTTACCACAGCAGTGTTCTGGTAAAGTATTTTCCCACAAAAATACTTTTCAGTAAAGAGAAATAAATAAGACTAAATGAATTTTTCTATCAGTGTCCCTGAAAGGCAAGTATTTCTACCAACATAGGGGTTACGCTTAGACACACACCATGTGATTTTGACTGATGCTATTCATCAAACAGTCCAAATAAACACAACCCACCCAAAACATATACTAGTAAAAAACAAAACAGAAACTTCCCCCAAACAACAAAAATACTTGTCATTTTGTTTGACCCCAAAAGTTTTGCTTAACCCCCCCAGGTTTGCAAACGTGAAGATCTTAGAAGTTGTCTAAATTAAGAAATTCAGAATCAGAGCTGGGTGCGGAGGTGCAACATTTTAAAGCACACTAAACACTGTTTGTGTATGTGCCTCCTTCTGTGTTCATTCGCCACACAGATCCTCAGCTATTTGAATAAAAGCTGCATTAATGAATTGAATTATTCCTTTATTACAAATTTATAATCTGTACCTCTTAATTTTTATTTGCCTTAGTGTAGACATTGTCAGACACTATTTTTTGGAAACTTTCCTCCCCATGGTGACTAAAATCTTAAGAATTATAAATTCACCCTTCTTTTTATAATTTCTGCAACCACCTTCCCATTACAATATTTCCAAGATCTAATATACCTCAGATGCTTTTTTTTCTCTTGGTAGATACACACATGGGCATGCGTGTACACACACACACACACACACACACACACACGCATTGTGTATATTTTAATGATTTTATAGGCTGCTTAAAATTTTCTGAAATTATTTTATAAATATACACTTGGTTCAGAAAAAGTTTAATATAAAGCACCCTAGCTTTTAAATTCTTTATGTAACAATGAAAAAAACATAAAAATTACTCCAATCCCAACTGCCATACTCATGTTGCATTTAGTTTTGCCTTATATATTTTACCTATGTACTAAGAATTTTAATTTCATTTATTTCATACGCATTTGCAATATACATGTTATAATGTATGTTCACAATAAACTGGTGATATTTAAAAGATGATGTTTGAACTCTAACTTTCCACTTCGAATTTTAAATAGGTTCATTCTTCCTAGTCTATGCTGTATTACTGCCACCCTGTGGAATAGTGAATGAACTATCTCTCAAATTCCAAATGCCAAATCCGCAGAGATGATTGCTATCCTCCTTCCCCTGATGTTTTCCACTTCTTTAAATTTACTGTTCTCGTTTAGCTATTAGTTGGGGGTAAGAGAAAAATAAAGTAATTCCTTGAAGTAGGCACATGTAAAAGTTAGGGTAAATTACATTCTCAAGGATGTATATTTTTAGAGTTCTTATTAGACTATTTGCATGGTATTATATAAAAACAAATAAAATGACATAAAAAACAACTCAAAATCCTTAATGTATAGTCACACAAGCTAAATATGTCATCTTAAGTCTCAATTAAGCAAATTACTTACTTTGAAACATGCCTTCATCAAAGTCAACTTTTGTGGACGAATAATTTCTTTATTCATGCCCAGTAGTGCATTGTTTTAAAGATATTATTTATTTATTTGAGAGACAGTGAGAGCCAGAGAGGTCACAGAGGGAGAGGGAGAAGCAGGCTTCCCGTTGAGCAGGGAGCCCGATGAGGGGCTCGATCCCAGGACCCCGGGATCATGACCTGAGCCGCAGGCAGACGCTTAACCGACTGAGTCACCCAGGCGTCCTGCAGTAGCGCATTTTTAATCACACTACTGGATTCATGTAACAAATGCATACCAGAAACCTCGTAACTGAAGTGTTTCTAGAAAATCTGTTAAATGTTTCTCCATTAATGTGGATGATTTTAGTTAAGCTCATGTTTCAAAATGTTGGCCTCTTTACGGTCATATATGAGACATACAGTTTTAGATGGACTTAAAAATATTTTTCATCATGCTGGAGATTAGGTCTTTAGTAGAAATAACATGGGGAGGTAGTATTGAATAGATTTTGATTGGGTGGAAACAGTATTCTATCTATTGCACCTAATATAGGGCCTCAAATATAAATGAAAATAAATATTAAATGAAAAAAAGTGAAAAGCTGGTTGAGTGGTTTCAACTTCTTACCAGATGGATTTAAGACAAGCTCTGGTGTCATTCAAATTCAATCTGTTCATTTTAACACTGAGCCAAAACTAGGCTGATAGTCATCTTGCATTTTGGAAAATTTGGGCAGTTTCATTATACTTATCGCATGGTAAATTCTGCATTTTTTTATTTTATGTTATGCAGACTTGTCCAATGAAGTTGAACAAACTTTTTGAGGCAAAATGAAGTATACCTTTCTGTACTCTATAATTCCGAGAGAATGAAAATTTTCTCCTAAGTCTTGACTCATGCTTAATTGCATAAGTGTATTTAAAAAAGCAACAGTAATGAGGGCATAGTTAATAAAGTTAAAATTCTTAAAAGTCAGTCATTATAACTAGTTGCAAATTTACATAATTTTGTCTTCAGTTGCTTCAAAAACCATTTTTCTCTGAACAGAATATTCTAATTCCAACAGTCTAATGTTGATATGTCAAGACCGGCCCAGTTGATAAGAGAAAACTTTTAATTTACAGCAAGTTTGGTTATTTAAAATATATTATTAATTTGTTCCTTACAATATACCACTATTTTATAACTTTATCCTACAATTCTGGACTTCTGCTAATCTGTTTTGTTTTGTTCTGTTTGTTGAAGACTAAAATAGTTGTCTTCAATTAAGATTTTTCCAAAGCCACAGGGTCAACCTATTTTAAAAAGCCATAGGAATTTCTTGTTTCCCAGCAGAACCCAGTTACTGGAAACTGTCACCTCAACAATTATCAGTTACCCAGAGTTCAAGTTTAATTTACAATAGGCAAATCTCCAAGGAATAATGGAAATGAGACTCTGAAGAAAAGAGGCCAATAAAACTAAAATAAAAACTTCAGCTATCGAAACGTTAGAAAAATGAGGTCAGAAATGGGTTTTATTAATTTACTGTGTGTACTAAAATTTTTGGCCTTCAGCCTATAAAAATACTAGATTGTACTGAATATTTTAGGAGAAAATTCTACAGTGGTTTCCATAATTCACAAGTGTACCAGAATCCGGAGCATTCAAATAACCCACATCCCTAGTTTCATAGTAGCATGAAATAAATAAAAGTGTCCACATTCACCTTTCACACTTAATTTATTTTATAAAGCCCGATGATCTGAAAGGTACTTGCAGTCTGCAAAGTTTTGATGGCTTAGTTTAATCCGTCTTAACCTCTTAACGCTGCAAGAAGCCATGTCCCTTAGTGGAACAGTCCTGCTGTCTGACTACAAGGCAGGCTCCTGGGTGGGCAAATGATGATTGGCATAGCCCCACAAGGCTGCCCGGGAGAAAGAGACAGATGACCGGCTAGGCGCATTCCACGTGAGCTTATGAAATCCGGACTGGAGGTCATTTAAATTCTTGACTCTGCCACTTAGTAGCTGTATGACTTTCAACATGTTATTTAACTTCCCAAATTTTGGTTTTCTTATTTCCAAAACGGGGATGATGATAATGATGATGGTCATAAAAAGGTTTTTATCATACGATTATCCCCATTGTAAGTGAAATGATACATATAAAGCTTTTATGACACAGGGAAAATTTTAAGTTCAATCAATATTAACTACGGTAATGAGGATGAGGAGGAAGAGGACAACAAGTTCTAGAGTCAAATTATCAGATTTTCATGGGGTAACATTTTCCATTAGTGAGACATCAGCCTTCCATGCCTCAAAAAGAACTCAAAATAACTCAAAACGACACCTTTCTAGAAGAACAAATGTGGCTCACTTTATTACATTTAGCAATGAACTAAAGAAAAGGGGCCAGTATTGTCTAAATTCCACTGTGTCCATATGAGGTATATCTACATGAAATTTCCTATGGTCTGACAAAGGCAAAAATTTAATCAAGGACTACTGAATTTGTTCAAGCAAATAACACCAAAACACTTTATGAAAGAAAACAAAATGCAGTAGTCAGATAGGTTTTGCATACATGATCTTATTAAAAAACGGAGCGGATAGTTCTCTCCTGTGTCCTACATGTTGGGTGGATAACAACACAGATTCATACCTTGGGATTATGTTGGTATTTAAAACTTATTAGCAACAATTAAAATGAATCATGCTCACAGTATCAGATTATAAGGAAGTAATTTCTAGTTCTCCTTCCCTCTGCGTACGTTTATAGTTCCTGAGAAAGGAGGAATAAGCTATGGGCACATTGTATTTCCAAGCTACCTGTAGCTCTGCTGAGACTATCATCAGCTAGGAGGTCAGAAAATAAGCAATATACTGATTTATTTCAGATATTCTTGGGTAATGCCAAATACTTCACTGATACTAATCATGAGAATAGTCATGAAAAACTACGTGTTAGACTGATTAGAGTAAATGGAAAGATGCCATCAATACAATCATTTCTTATATAAACTTAAACCCTCCTTCCTTATAAGATGATATATACAAGAGTGGAACATCAATTCTACTCCACATTCTAAGTATAAGGAAATAAATATTGTTTTAAATGATTATCTTTTAAAAGAAGAACAGAGCTATTGAATTTTTCTTACATTTATGAATTTTTTTGTAGTTTACCACCTTAGGAGCTTATTTATTGCATATTTACTGAAACATCTGATATATCAGTATATAGTTAGCAACTTCTGGGCATCAAGCACTGCACTAGCCCCAAAGGACTCAGTGGTACATTTATAAACGGACATAACCCCTATTTCACAGAGCTTCAAGCTCACCTCATCATCTGATAATGTGAGGATGAGTCACTGTAACTGTCATCAATAAATGTAAAATACCAACGTAATCCCAAGGCATGTATCTATGTTAAGCACCGACATGTAAGACGTGACAGAAACATCTGTTTGGTTCTTTAAGATCATGTATACAAAACCAACATGACTACTGCATTTTGCTTTTCTTTTTAAAGTTGTGTTATTAGAACAAATTCCTTCATAGAGGGAAGTTCAAGGTAAGTGAACAGATAAATAAAATAATCAAAAAGGGGAATCTGGAAGAACGAAAGAGGACAGACAGTGCTTCAAACACAGAATGATAAAGGAGTCTGGGGGAAAGGGAGTGCCCAGCAAAACTGTCTGCAGAGATCTGTGGGAAGCGGAATTCTTCATCGGAGAAGGAAGCAGCCTCAGAAAATGCAGAAGAGTGTGCCTTTTCTGGTCTAACCATTTAACCCAAAGGGCAATCCTGATTCTAGGTGACAGAATTCTATCTAGAGATTAATTCAGGTGCATCTGCTGTACATTTTCTGTATGTCTTTTTATATACTTTGTGCTTCTTGTAATGCCTAACTTCATTTTTCATTAGACTTTAGATATTAAATTAAGGATTCTGTAAAATGTGTGGTAGTACTAGTACTCAAACCTGACGAGACTGTGTCTGATAATGTTTTCCTTAGTTCAGGGAATGGACTGTCAACATTAATTTTATATTAAGAGAAACAAATGTAAATAAATCTGTCAGAGAGGAAGACACACACACACACACACACACACACACACACACACACACACACACCATGCCTTTTAAATAGATAATCTCTCCATTGGCAGGGCCAATGTTACTGGTAATTATTCTTTTCAACTCTATAGTAACTCTGGCATAAATGACATACTTGATCTTTATGAACAAAGGTACATTTTCTATTCTAAAGCTGGAAAACTTTTGGTAACTGTTGAAAGTGGCAAGATATCTAAAAGGAAACTTTTTAGAAGCAGTGCATTTGTTAAATGGTATTACATATTTTACAAATCTGAATGCTGCATATATTCAAACATTGCTTCCAAAGGTTTCATTCTTGCCGGGGAGAAGCCAGGCAGGGACAGTAGAGAAGGCAACAAATTACTTTCCTTACCATCTGTTGAAAAATTAATTGACAATTTTCACTGTTACTATATAAAACACATAGGCAGATTCCATCATTTGTAACTTGCTTTAGATTTCTGTAGGCTACAGATTTCTTCCTACCCTGGATCTGACAGAAAAATAGGAAAGACATTGCTAATCATTTTCTAAATAATTTTAAAAAGTAACAATGCATCTGTCAGCCTCTTATAATTTTAGCAATGTATTCTTTATTTTGAAATCAATGTATCACAGTTCCCATTTGTTCTTCTTCATTTACTCGTTACTTTGAAATTTTCATTTTATAAATTCTCGATGCTTTTGCATTTCTCGATTAATTCTGAGAATTAAGCTAAGACTCTGAGGACGATTTCCTACCTGGCTAGACAATCTTAAGTGTGTACGGCTAACCAATCTTTTTGCTATTCTACAGAAAATCAAGTATCTTTAATTTTGCGAGGCCTGGGAATTATCTTTCAACTCTGTGTCTGGTTTCACTTTCCTTTATTCATTTGTTTGGACTTTATGATAGAGTTCATTTTAGTTTTGGCACCATTTTTAAGGAAGTGTCGTACACATGGGTGAACCCTAAGGAATGGCATTGCTGCAGGTAAAGATTATAAAGTGAATGCATTTTAATATGGAACAGCTGTGTGAGGAGATTAACACGGACTCCGTTTTAAAGCTGTACCTATCTATAATCAGGTAGATTAATTCCCAAGAGTAATACATTTCGCAAGAACCCAAACATTTTGTTCTAATTCTCAACCTTTTGGCCTCATTAAATTGTGCTGTGTATCTGCAGCCTCATTCATCAGCTCTCCGGATGTACCTCATCACACCTACCTGGGTTGCTCTGAACGATTTCTAATGTCATCTGGATGAAAAATGAATGTAAATGAAGCATTCAGCAGTCACATGTATGCCAAGCAAGAGGCTTGGGGGAAAAGGCAGAATTCAAAGACTAGTTTTCAGATTTTCCTTTGAAAGCTCATCCAACTTTCTTTATGACTTTGTAATTCTGCTACTTTGAAAGCCACAAGTGAACTTTCTTTTTAAAGAATCGGTTTTAACATAAAGTCATAATCACGTGCAGAATTTGTAAGAGTATTGAAAGTTTTTATTTTATTCAACCTATCAAATTTTATTTTTACACACTGGCCATTTGAAAGATAAGGTAGCTAGTGAAATTCTGAACTGATAAATTTATTATGTAACAAATATTAATTTTGCAGGTAGGGGACTGGTCTGTCATATATGGTTCTAGATAATTTCACTGTAAACATCTCTGCTCCAAGCAATTTCACTGCAAACATTTCACTGCCTAAGTATTGGCTTTAAGGCAATTCTGCTATAAAAGATAAAATCATGAAAAATAAAAGAGCGTCATTCATTGAAAAAGATAATGAAACATGGATAATGAGTAACAAATTTTAAAAGACTTTATTTTGTGAAATACAAACTACTTGAACACATTCGAAATGTACGCCGTGCAGTCACAGCAGTACTGCGAAACTCACTGCTTTCACTCTGTGGGTTATACCTAAGCACTGGTCTTTGAAGTCTTTCATTCATAGTGTTATATTTTTCTGGGATGTTTTGGCTGGTTGATTTGTCTCATTCTTCAACATTGTACTTTTCTTTTTCTTTTTTTTTTTTGCTAAAATCTCTTCATTCATCTTATGAGAGAGAGATCAGTCTCTAAACACTAGGAAGCGTATTTGTCACTAAGCTTTGTATTTTTTTGTGTGTTGTGAAAGCGTTCTCCATAGTTATTTTTTTCTTCCCATACTGGTACATGTCCAGTGATAGACACTGCAAAGTTCTATAGGAAATGTGTATACACCATTATGAGGGCTAATATTTATGTCATACAGAAATGGGAGTGCAATCCGTCAATGCAGCATGCACCGATGGAGAAAAGAAATCAAACTATCAACCAGTTTGAGAAACCAAACTGTCAAACCGACCTGTCAATCAATTACTTTTTATCTTTTATGGCAAAGTTGCCTTATGGCCATTTAGTTCTAAGGTGAAAATGCTTGCAATGAAAATGCTTGTGGCAAAGAAGTCTATGGCAAAAATACCAAACATTTTGTGTCCTATACATCCTTGCATGACAAAGATAGTCACTTACCTTCTGTATCAGTATCTGTGGGTGGCACATGTCTCACATGGTGTGGGACGGTGGGAGGTAGGGGATTCTAAATATGGAGAAGTTAGAAAGGGGTCCTCAAATTCATCCACAACCATTTGAAGTCATATTTGAAGATGGTGAAAAAAATTTCTCATACATGCTATCTTCAGTAGGTACATAATACCTACACATGCCTTTAGCATAAATGATTAACTACGTAAATGGTGTCTTGACAAGATACAGATATGCTCAAACATCTAACTGACTTAAAAGTTGTCATCTGCTATCCTCTACTTTCACTGTTAGTGGATACAGAACGTGCAAATACCAAGAGATAAAATTTTGGTTTAACAAAGTTTTCCCACATGAAGAAATGTGGTAAGGCACTGAGCAACAAAGTAGAGAGCATAAGAAATGTGGGACAGCAATGTTTACATAAATAGAATTCCTGCTTGTTCAAATCAGAAACCTATGATCTGTATCTCTCTCTCTGTCTCTCCTCTTTCAAGGATCTCCATCAATTATCATTTCTCTATTTTGGGTCTATAAGCTTTCCCTGGATGTGTATCCCTTTACTAATTTATAACACAGAATAATGAATTAGCTCTTCCATTCTTAAAAAATACATATGTGTATACACATCCATACCTGTGCGTGTATCTAAACAACTGCACCTGGAGTTGATGGTCTTACTTTTCCCCCAATATTTCTTAGCAAATTTGCAAAGACTTTAGGAAAAAAAAAGGACTTTATCCAGATTTCTATTTCCTCACCCCTTATTAACTTCTCAACTACCTGTTGGCTTTTATTGATACAACTTTATATAATAAATCTTATGCCAAAGTAACACACATGGTCTCTTGTTCCTGGAGATTCAATGGACAGAGAGAAGACGATGCCCATTTAAAACATACAAATGTGTGTGGATCTATCTGTGTATGTAGGTACGCATATATGTATAAGTGTGCTTATCACAGAACTTGGCTACAGCCACTGAAATTAGAGTCACAGAACCAATAAAGTACCTAATTTCAAGAACATTTTCATTTTTATGTTCGGTAAAAATAGCATTTAAACTGCAGAAACTGAGCACTGATTCATTTCCAAAGTTGCTCTGGCATTAATAAAGGTATGTGGCCTTAAGAAAAGTGTGTGTCCACAGAGCGTAGGAGTCATTGTTCGCAAACAAAACAGCAGGATGGTTGAGTAAGACTAAATTCTTATTCAGTTTTACAAAAGTGAATGTGATATGAATCATTTATTATGTGGTTTAGCATGTCACAAAATGCTTTGTTTAAAAAGCTGAGTTCCTGTAAAAGGTGAAGGGGATGAGAAGCAGTGTTTCAAGACATTAATATTTAGAATGGACATTTTTAGAATGTATACACAGAAAAATGGCTTTAAACTAGCAAATTCTTCATTTATTCAATTAAACAATTTGTGACAACAGAGAGTAGAAAACAATTGCTTTCCTTATGACATAATTCCTTTTGTATTAAAAAAAAAAAGGAAAAAAAACCCCTCATGATATGCCTCCAAGAGATGTTATTGTGTTAATCCTGGATGCAAATACAGTTTTGGAAGAAGAAAAAAATTACAAGTTTAGATGAAAATCACCTCTCCTTTTATGCATTTATATTCTTTTATTCAAATTTGTTAGAATATATGGAGGGAAATCGGAGGGGGAGACGAACCATGAGAGACTATGGACTCTGAGAAACAAACCGAGGGTTCTAGAGGGGAGCGGGGTGGGGGTATGGGTTAGCCTGGTGATGGGTATTAAAGAGGGCACGTACTGCATGGAGCACTGGGTGTTATACGCAAACAATGAATCATGGAACACTACATGAAAAACTAATGATTCAATGTATGGTGATTAACATAATAAAATAAAAAAAAACCAGAATATATTATATACTCCTTAAAATCAAGATACACCTCAGGCACAAATTCTGATATCAAATGTAAAATTCATTGCTGTATTCCTTTAAGAAATTCTTCCTGGGATGCCTGGGTGGCTCAGTCAAGTTAAGGGTTTGCCTTTGGCTCAGGTCATGATCTCAGGGTCCTGGGATCGAGCCCCGCATCGGGCTCCCTGCTCTGCAGGAAGCCTGCTTCTCCCTCTCCCTCTGTGACCTCTCTGGCTCTCACTCTCTCTCAAATAAATAAATAATATCTTTAAAACAAAGCACTACTGGGCATGAATAAAGAAATAATTTGTCCACAAAAGTTGACTTTGCTTTGATGAAGGCATGTTTCAAAGTAAGTAATTTGCTTATGTTTTCAATTCTTTAATCATATTCCAATCACATATAGGCTAAAAAGTACCTAAGAGTATTTCAAAGTGCTGCAAAATTTTCATCAATACTGTACCAAATTATTCACAATGTTGTGTCTGCAAAACTATCTAAATAAATTAGTTCACCTTTTTCTTCTCTCCTTTCAATTCCTGAAATGCATATAAAACAACCCACTAGTGCTCATGATGAGCCACACCTTCCTAAGTGTGAAAAGTTCAAATAAAAGCAAAGTGAATTGGCATTTTTCTCAGAAGAGACTTGTGGATAAATATGTAATTTCTGTTGGAATTTGTGAAACATAAAAAATAGCTTATATCATTATTTTTTTTAATGGATCCTTAACATTTTAAAAAACCAAGTTGAGAATCATTCTCTTATCAAATGCAAAGAGTCACTAAGAAAGATGAAATAAGCTGCTGGTAGGATTGCTAGAGAAATAGTCACAGTTGATATTCTCCACAATATCAGCAGGTTTTGCTACATGGATGGACATTCAAATTAGTCAGGGCTCCCTACAACACTTTCCTCTGCAGTTAAACAATCATTGAAACAAATACATTCCAACCTCAAAATACTTATCTTCACATTCTTCTTTGCATACTGAAATAGAACACTTTTTACATACCATACGTTATTATAAAAGATTTCGTCTAAAATATTTTCTTCAAAGCGTACAACTGAATAAAGGAAACCTCATTTAAAATGGTGTTGGGAGGCCAGCAGGGGGAGCTGTCATTCCCTAACACCCCTCAGCAGCTGCAGACCCAAAAAGAAGAGGTACTTGGCATTTGCAACAGAAGATGCCTATGTTACTACTTCAGCAGGAGAAAGAGTTTCTCCTCGCCCAGGAACGAGCTCAGCCAATAACAAAATACCTCAACTCAGCCAATGAGAAACCATCACCGCCCTGAGCTCTGGCTTTCCTCCAATGGATTTCTGCAGCCCCTCACCAACTTCCTGTTTTGTTTTGTTTTTTTCTACAGAGTAGTGTTCCTTTCCTCTGCTATGGGCACTTGCCTCTGGCTTTCCATGGTTCACAGGTCGTGAGTTGGAATTCTTCTGCTATTGCTGAATAAACCCATTTTGCTGGTAAAATAACTGGCTGTTTTACTTTTAAGGTACACAAAAATAAATAAAAAGGTTTTCAAATGAGGATGCAGTTTTTGCTGTTATAAATTGCTTTATTTGTAAATCAACAGAACAATGTCTGTGAAGATAATTTTTAGGCATCTGTAGGAAGTTTTAGTATTACTATAATTTTTAATAATTTTTTTTAAAGATTTTATTTATTTATTTGACAGAGAGAGACAGCGAGAGAGGTAACACAAGCAGGGGGAGTGGGAGAGGGAGAAGCAGGCCTTCCTGCTGAGCAAGGAGCCCAATGTGGGGCTCGATCCCAGGACCCCTTGGTCATGACCTGAGCTGAAGGCAGACACTTAACAACTGAGCCACCCAGGTACCCCTATAATCTTTAATAACTAAATGATCATAAATTTATCCTAGAAAAGCTCAAACTGTTCCTATTTTTCCATTCTCTTCTGGTTATTCTCTTCCTATAACATTTTCTTATATAGAATTTATATATAAGAATCAAATAGGGTTCTATAGGTCTAAATTAATAAGTTAGACATAGGCAGTTATGGATCACATAAAAATATTATATACTTAATAATTCTTTAATTTAGCCAATGGTTTATAATCCATGATCTGTATGACTTTATAATCAGCACACTAACATCCCTTCTTACTGCCCCTCCCTCACAGTCTCTTTAAAAACCACCTACATTGATATTAAGATTAAAATACTATAAACTTGCACTCACTTTTTTGTCTTTGTTGTATTTGGCAAATATCTCCTGGGCTCTCTCTTCTCCTCCGTCCGTGAACAACATGATAATCTTATTGCAGTTGGCTCTAGAAACATTATACTGTAAAGAAAACAAAAACAAAATGTGTATCATTCACAATAAAAGGTAAGGAATATAAAACAATATGTGAAGAGCATGAACAGATTGCAGGTAGTGGGTGAAAGATCTGTTCAGTAGGTATATTCTAAAGAATGACTTCCGAGATCAGGCCAGGCCCATCCCTACAAGGGCCTCCTCCCATCCCCCAGACATCCATAGGTCTCACTTCCTTTGGGTCTTTGATCAAATGTCACCTATCAGTGAGGACTTTACTGAAAACTATGTTTTACATTGCCATCTCTCTCCCAGGTTGTATTTTGCTTCATAGCATTTTATATTCTTTTATGTACATGGTATCTACTTTTTTATTGCTGAGTTTCCCTGATTGAATTTAAGTGCCATAAGGGCATGAAGTTTTGTCTTTTTTGATCGTCAAGGGCTTAGCATATAATAATAACCTCTCAGTGGTTGATTAATAAATGGATTTTAAGCTAATGGCTATTATGTCAATTTTATGCCCCTATAATTTGTACCAGAAACAAATAAATAGTATGAATGAAAATTCTGCATACGCTTCCACATATATTTTTAATCCATTTACAAACATTTTTGCTCCCTTTCCTCCTTCTTCATCCTACTTTATTCACTTTACCTCTTCAAAATTATAAACTCCTAGTTGATCCCTAACACCCGATGCTCTTATATTTTTGTAAATGCTAATCCCAGACTATCCTGTTATCCTCTCTCAACCCACCAAACATCTCTAATTCTGAAAGACTCAATTCCAATGGCAAATCCCCTCTTAAACCATAGGCAGTAATCTCTTTGACATCGGCCACAGCAACTTCTTTCAAGATACATCTCCAAAAGCTAGTGAAACAAAAGCAAAAATGAACTTTTGGGACTTCATCAAGATAAAAAGCTTCTGCACAGCAAAAGAAACAGTCAACAAAACAAAGAGGCAACCCACAGAATGGGAGAAGATATTTGCAAATGACACTACAGATAAAGGGCTGGTATCCAAAATCTATAAAGAACTTCTCAAACTCAACACCCAAAAAACAAATAATCAAGTCAAAAAGTGGGCAGAAGAGATGAACAGACACTTCTCTGAAGAAGACATACAAATGGCTAACAGACACATGAAAAAATGTTCATCATCATTAGCCATCAGGGAAATCCAAATCAAAACCACACTGAGATACCACCTTACACCATTTAGAATGGCAAAAATGGACAGGGAAAGAAACAACAAATGTTGGAGAGGTTGTGGAGAAAGGGGAACCCTCTTACACTGTTGGTGGGAATGCAAGTTGGTACAGCCACTTTGGAAAACAGTGTGGAGGTTCCTCAAAAATTTAAAAATAGAGCTACCCTATGACCCAGCAATTGCACTCCTGGGTATTTACCCCAAAGACACAGGTGTAGTGAAAAGAAGGGCCATATGCACCCCAATGTTCATAGCAGCAACGTCCGCAATAGCCAAACTGTGGAAAGAGCCGAGATGCCCTTCAACAGATGAATGGATAAAGAAGATGTGGTCCATATATACAATGGAATATTACTCAGCCATCAGAAAAGATGAATACCCAACTTTTACATCAACATGGATGGGACTGGAGGAGATTATGCTAAGTGAAATAAGTCAAGCAGAGAAAGTCAATTATCATATGGTTTCACTTATTTGTGGAACATAAGGAATAGCATGGAGGACATTAGGAGAAAGAAGGGAAAAATGGGCGGGGGGAATTGGGAGGGAGAGATGAACCATGAGAGACTATGGACCTGAGAAACAAACAGGGTTTTAGAGGGGAGGGGGGAGGGGGGATTGGTTAGCCTGGTGATGGGTATTAAGGAGGGCACGTACTGCATGGAGCACTGGGTGTTATACGAAAACAATGGATTGTGGATCACTACATCAAAAACTAATGATGTATTGTATGGTGACTAACATAATAAAATTAAAAGAAAAAAAAAGCAGTCAGTCATAGGAGAACAATGGATTAGCAACAAAGGGCCACTAAAATGAATAATTACTTTAGAAAGCTGGACTTCTTTGAGGTCTGAAATTACAATCTCAAGCTTCTACTGTTGTGAAATGTGTTTGCAAAAGTGTTGAGAATAAAAGATTACACTACTTTATGAATGCTCAGCTTCTTTGAAAATGTCAAGCCTCCAGCTGAGTACTGTTCAATGGAGGGGTACACTGCAAGCCAAATTTGTAAGTTTAACTTCCTAATGGCCACAGTAATGGAAGTATGAAGAAATCTCTGAAATTAATTCCACTAGCATATTTTATTTAATCCAGTCATCCAAAATATTATCAATTCAACATGAAATCCATATAGAAATTACTGAGATGGTATACATTTTTTTCTTTCAGAGTAGCTCTTCAAATCCTGGTGTGTATTTTATATTTACAACACATTTCAATTCAGACCGGGCACATTTCAAGTCTCAACAGACACATGGAATTGTGGTTACCATACTGGACAGCACCAGCCCTGGCCTTTAAATGATTACTATTTTTGAAAAAAAATCATTAATTCTTGGGTAGTGGTTAGGCTTCTGGAAAGTCTATACTCGATCTTACTTTTCAAAGAAGATAAATCCCATTTACCATTATAAAAGTTAAGCAAGACTATTATGCTCTATTGATGAAAAAACCCTGTTTCATATAATCTCACCCCATTGATCAGGCCATCAGAACACTGGCAGTTAAAGCTTTGAACAAAGTATTGTGAAAATGCAAGTATTGACTAATACAATTGTCACATTTGAACGTAGTTCTTATCTGAAAGCCATATGAAAATTTGACTATACAAAAAGTTACATATTTTATCATCAAAATGCTTTTGTGAAAGGCGTTGAAATCCTTAACTAAAATTAATTTCTTTGATGATTTCTTTTTATCTGCCTCTTTAAGATGGGCAAAATAATATGTACCTAAAGGACTGTTACATAAAAGTGATTAGGTAAAGATTATACATAAGGACTTGGTTTCATTTTTGGAAGTAGTGGGGCCATTATTATTAATGAATATGAGTACCAGTGTAAGTAAACACACTGGGTCTTGCTGATCATTTGTGTAATTAAAATAATAATGTTTCCCAAGAGAGAGAGATGTTAGGACATACACAAAAGGGGGAATGACAAAATGTTTTGTTTTCAACATGATTTTTCCCAGGAGTAGCCTCCTTAGATGTGTGGTAGAGCAAAGTCAGCAACTAGTCAGAGGATTTGCAGTTATCTAAAGAATCACACAATCATAACAATTATATGTTACTGGTTTGTAACAAATTAAGTAAAGGAAAGAACTTGACTATTTCAATAAAACGACAATTAGTAGGGTTGGTAATTTAATATGTTATTTCATAACAAATTAAGTAAAGGAAAGAACTTGACTATTTCAATAAAACGACAATAAGTAGGGTTGGTAATTTAATACGTTATTTCACAACAAAAATGTATATCCCTGTGTATCCTGTGTTTCCTTGTATCACTGTGTGGCCAGTACACAGCACAGCATCTATCATATCATGTACTTAATAAAAAAGTTTTTGGGGCGCCTGGGTAGCTCAGTCAGTTAAGCATCTGCTTTCGGCTCAGGTCATGATCTCAGGGTCCTGGGATTGAGCCCCGCATCTGGCTCCCCACTCAGTGGGGAGTCCGCTTCTCTCTCTCTCTGCCCCTCCCCTCGCTCATGCTCTCTCTCTCAAAATCTAAAAAAAAATTTTTTTTGAACAATGCATCTCCGTATATTTGTAATACTTTATGAAATTCTACCCGAGGACTAATTCAAATCTCAGTTTAAGGTGTACTGTGGGATAAATGATACATTTAATTCTATTTGATATTTGCTTCAGGGATCTTAATGATAAACCTTAGAAGGACAAACAAAAATTAAAGAATGATACTGTGTGATAAGACTGGAAGTATTTGAAATAGGTAACAAAATCTGCTTCAACTTTGAATATGGCAAGTAATGACATCTGGGAAAATTATCTTATTTTATTATTTTTTTAAAGATTTTTTTTATTCATTCATCCATTTATTTGAGAGAGAGAGAGCACAAGCAGGGGAAGGAGCAGAGGGAGAGGGACAAGCAGACTCCGCGCTGAGAGCATTGCCTGACATGGGGCTCGATCCCACGACTCTGAGAATCGTGAGTCAGCTGCTTAACCTACTGAGCCACCAGGTGCCCTTGGGGGAATTATTTTAAAATGAAGAACTGCAATACATTAGGGATATGTGGAAAGCAGAACATAGGACTTATTTCAGGAATAACTGAAGTCATATTAAATATCATTTACAACTGTGGTAGAGGCAGTACAAGAGGCCAAGAGGAGTTAAATCATATTTAATCAGCAACTAGTAGTGAATCTGGGAGTTAATGTGGCCTCTCTAATGAGACAGCCTTGGAAATAGTACACGAGGCTTGAGACCCCTTATCATTTCACAACTGAATCCTGAATACGAGGGAAGGAAGTGACGCAAATTAGCAATACCAAGAAGAGTAATTACAATCCCACAATCTAGAAAAACCTGATTGACTTAAAAGAAAAAGAACTTCTATGAAAAAACCCACAAACTTCTATTTCTTTGCTGCAGAAAGAATCCATTTTCATCTAATCGTTCATTACATCTGAATCTCAAAGTTCTGAGTTTTCATCCTTCTATTAACCAACATACATCTTTTAATAAACATATGCATTTTACCAAAGAGAATTCCCCTGGAAACTGCAAAGCTGAACTACTTTGCTTTCCTGTCTCCTTACTTGCTTATCTAACGCTACCTAATAAATACCACCACCTCAAACTCCACATAGTGGAAACGGAGCTATTTCTACCCTCACAGTCCCTCTCTCTAGATTCCTGTGTCACCAGCCACCAAGTGTTCGAGTCCAGAGAACCATCCAGTTAGTTACTGTGTCATTCTCCTTAACGTTTCTTTGCATCTACTCCAAGACCAGGACTTATATAACAGCTTAACTTAGAACACTCGTTAGACCATGTCATTCTCATATTATCAACTTTTCATTTGCTCCTAAACACCTCATTAACCGATACCTCATGGCCTTTTTATTTCCCTCGCAGCTCCTGTATTGCTATGTCCCAGCTATGCTGAAGCACTGGCCATTTTCTCAATGTGCCACGATGTCTCCTACGTCTGTGCCTTTGTCCATATTGTTCTTTTTATCTGACATGATTTTCCCTCTCTCATCTACCTGCCTAAATTCTACTCATTCTTCAAAATCCTGTTTTCAAGGAAATGCCCACTTTCCCAACCTCCTTTGGGTAAGTCGAACCCCTCTTTGGTGCCACTCAAGTAAACAGACTCCAAATGCCCTATAACAGCACTAACGTACTGTACTAGTAATAATAATTAACCATATCATGCTGGACGTTGTTGAGATTGGACAGTCTTGTTTACCTCTGCTATTCTAGTGCTGGTAACATGACAGGAAATTGTGAGGCACACAATAAATATTGGTCGAATCAACAAATGGATCAAGCAACCAATCAGACATCCTGAAAACTGTTTTGGAAGCTTTACTTAGGGAACAACAAAGTAGGATTTGCAGATAAGACCACATGTAAGGGCTTCTTCAGTGACTCAGCAAATATGGTATGAATTATGAGCTGACTCTCTAGCAGACATGTGCTAGTTGTTAACTATGGTCATAATGATCATGACTCCATTGCCAAGCCAACAACCCACACTCACATGCGGTTTGCTGTGTGTCAGGTTCTGTGGACAATCCTACCCACAACCCTCTGAGGTATGTGCCATGGTGTAAGGGAGGAAACCCAAGTAGAGAAAGGTTAGGTCTGCTCTCTCAACCACCACGATAATATTGCTTTGTGAGAGGTAAAAAAACTGAATGAGGGGTGCCTGGGTGGCTCAGTCGTTAAGCGTCTGCCTTCAGCTCAGGTCATGATCCCAGGGTCCTGGGATCGAGCCCCGCATTGGGCTCCCTGCTCGGCTGGAAGCCTGCTTCTCCCTCTCCCGCTCCCCCTGCTTGTGTTCCCTCTCTCGCTGTGTCTCTCTCTGTCAAATAAATAAAATCTTAAAAAAAACAAAAAACAAAAAAAACCTGAATGATAACTCCTGCACTTGAAGAGTTCAAAATGAAATAGATGACATAGCCATTTGAGAACACTAGTCTGGAGTGTGAGATATACGCTGTAATATGGGGCAGACAGTAGGCATGCTGGAGTGTGAGAGTCTAAACGGAACATCGGTGGGTGATTTGTTGGGAGGGGGATCTTCACTGAGAAAGGAATCCCTGCTCTGGCATTTTATGTCCTCCTCACCTTCATGTCTGTCATTTGGACCTTCCTGTACATTAAGAAATAACTTCAAGAACCAAGTAGATGTTTAAAACTAAAATATTTCCACCAGCCATTGAAGATTGAAAATGCCAGTCTCCAGATAAATACAGTAGTGATAGAGAAAACAAAAAGGAAATGATATTCTACATATGCCATCTAAATTGGAAGGGTTTATACAAAATTAAATAATTATCTTACAAATGTGCTTCTTAAACAGAGTTTTAAAAGATGATGGAAGAAAAGATCTAAAAGAAAAAAGAATGTCTACATTTTGTATGTCTTTCGAATTTTGGATTTAAAAATAAAAGTAGTTCAAAGATTTCTATTGCCTGGACACATCTGCTTTTAAATTAAATGAAAAACAGCACTGTTATGTAACTCATAGTGACTGATGGTGGTAAGTACCAGCATACTGAAATTCATATGCTGTGATTCAGTAATAAAAGAGAAAAGGGGGTGGTATGGATACTTACATTAAGCAGCTGTTCAAAAGCAAAACTAAAGCCTTTCTTATAGTCAGTGATTCCTTTTGCTGTGATATTATTCACTGCGTCTTTCAGCACTTTCTTATTTCTCACATTGGCTTGGACAAGGTGCTGAAAACAGCTCACATCCTGGGCATTGCTGTTAAACTGTGAAAGATAAAACGTAAATGAATAAATGAACACAAAAATCAATCATATCATTTTATTTGAATGTGTGGTTTGTACGTCCCAGTCCTGTTGCGCGGCTTTCTCTTTCATAAAGTGAGTAAATTGGTAATAAAAGTGCACTAAGGCTCAAACAGCAATTTTCATCTGAGCCCCCAACTCCTAGTGTAACCCTGAGCCTGTCACTCACCTTCCTGAAGCTTAGTTTCTCTGATTATAAATTTAAGACTTGAATTACGTAAGGTCCCTTTCAGCTCTCAAATTTTCGGAGCCTTTAGAGAGAGAGAAAAAAAAAAAAAGCCAACAAACAATGAAATGTATTCAGAATCCAGAAATGATATGGTGACACCTGGGAAGGTTCAAGGACAAACTAACCACTTGCTTACCTCTCGCAAGGAAAAGCTAGGTGGAAAGGCAGTAAAGTCAATGACAGGAACAGAGTTTTAGTAATCTTGAAATGTGATGGTACAATCTTTCTACCAGGGTTAACCCAGGAAAGTAATGTGAAAGAATCAGGAACAACAGGTGGCCTTTTAGAACTGCTCGCTGGAGAGCTTGTATACAGAAGGCATGATGGAGGGAATGATGGAGGCAAGGCCAAGGACAAGCAGACCTTGCAGACAGGGATTGCTGTAAGTGATGAAGCTCTGAACAACTAGGAAGCTGCAGGAGGACAGAACGTCAACCTCTAATGCCTGCCCCAACATGAAAATTTAAGAATTATCACCCAAAAATATCACTCATCCTATCAAAAGTATTCACATAGTTCATTGGTTATTTCCAAAAAGGCTAAGAACACTGAGTTCTGCAGTGAGATCCGGGACACTGAGGTAAGTGGAAACATCCCATCATTTATTAACTCTGCTATTTGTATGAGCCCCTGAGGCTCTTGGGGCTGAGTATCACATCTGCAAAATGAGGAAAAAATAAAACCATGCCTGCTAGAACGTAGGAGGCTGGCCAGATGAAATGTTGGAGATTTTCTCAAAAACACATAATTAAACAATTTTAATAGGTGGATCACAAACCAAAATATAAATTTTATAACTGATCACATATTCTTACAAATATAACAATCATTCCTTTTTTCTCTGAAAATCAATGAAGCTTAGTTATAAGGTACACTGCATATTTCATCAATTCAATAAGCAAATATTTACTATCAGCCTATCATAGGTCAAGAATTGTGGCAGATGATAGTTTTGTGTCTTCAGGCGTTAAGTAAATTATGCACAAACGTATACATACGTATGTATGTAAGCACATATCTGGTGTCTACTATAAACTTATAAACCTATTATAAACTATAAATGGTTGCATTTACTCTACAAATATTAACCATTTCCTCCTTGCAAATGCCCTACAAGATACATATTATTACTATTCACTAAGAAACGTGGGTGCTGGGGGGTTAGAGAACTTGCCCGTAGTTACACGGCACATAAGACAGAGTCAGGATCAGATTAGCACTGTGACGTAAGAGTCTGGGATTTTAACTATTCTTGCAGAGCCTCCTAACTAACATATTGCAATACATTATGATTAGTTCTGTAAAGCAATAGAGCATTATTCCCTAGGAGACAATATCACAAGTGGGTTCCATTTTGGACTGTGAGCAGTCAGGGGAAAATTCGCATGAGAAATGGCATTTCCTGTGATTCCAGAGAAATGTTTCATTGAAGACTATGGAGGAAGAACATTCCAGACAAACAGAACAACAAAAGGGAAGCCGTTTAGGGATGTATAAAGAAGGAGAGTTTAGCTCAGTCACACATGAGTGAGGAAAATGACATAAAATGTGTTCAGGGAGGGAGGCAGGGCTAGATTATGCAGGGTCTAACAGAAATGCTGAAGAACTGCACTTTGAATTTCTGTCAAATGGCAAGTCACAGAAAGATTTTAAGCCACATACAAAATAATTTAATGTAAAAATTTAAGAGATCATGCAAGCTGCTATTTGGGAAATGGATTTAAGGTGAACAAAATTCAAAGGAGAGAAAATAATTTGAAGGCTATTACAGTAATCTAGCTCAACATAGTAAGTGGCTTTGGTATTTGTGGAGATTGTGAGACAAAGAGGGGTTGTACATCGATTGGGAGGAAGAATCCACAGTGTGTGGTGGTGGACCAGGGATGCTGCTGAGTAAGAGCCTCTTATCAGGAATGCCCTGCAGGTGTCTGACACAGACATTAGGATGGCCGGAGGACTAGAGGAGTGATGGGCTCGTGGGTACTTGAGGAAGAGACAAGAGAAGTAGAGTTCAAATGAGGCGGAGTTTTCAATATAAGTGAGACATGCAAATGGTGAAGTCAAGCAATCGTAACATTTAAAGCCTGAGGCTGGGGGCGCCTGGGTGGCTCAGTTGGTTAAGCATCTGCCTTTAACTCAGGTCATGATCCCGGGGTTCTGGGATCGAGCCCCACATCAGGCTCTCTCTGCTCAGTGGGGAGTCTGCTTCTCCCTCTCCCGCTCCCCCTGCTTGTGCTCGCTCTCTCTCTCTCAAATAAATAAATAAAAATTTTAAAGCATGAGGCTCAAAAGAAGTCTTGGCTAAAGATTAAAAATAAAATAGAAGGTTTCAGAATAGAAATTTGGTGTAAAACCATATAAATAAAAGGAAAGTAGTCAAAGGAGTCCTTAAGAAAACTTGGTAGAAATAAGTTCCCATGGAGGCAGGAAGGAAATCAGGAGACTGGGCTGTTTGGAATGATGAGAGAGAGAGAGAAAAAAAAAAAAAAAAGTCTCAGGGAGAAAGACAGTTCATAGCAGTTCAGAGACAAAGATGCAAAATTCAAAGTGCCCACGGGAGTCATCCATGTTACATGGTCAGTGTTGGGGAGGGGCGGGGCCCACCGGAATGCCTGGAAGCACATGGGAAGTGGTGGCCAGTGCAGAGGCACGTCCTCAGAGCACCTTGGCTGGAAGCAAAGAAGAAAAAGAGGGGGGCGGGGTGCCTGTAAGGGTGAACCTGGGGTCAAGGAGAAAGGCTGCCTTGAAGTGCAGGGTCACTAGAGCAAGAGAGGACTGATATTGAAGAGTGGAGGAAGGAAAAGATGCAGGAAAGAGAAAAGCGGTGAAATATAAAGTTCTTGTGAAGGTGGAGAGGGACAGACAGCCGGCGTGTGGAGTGACCCTTGAACAGGCATCGACTTCACTGCTCCAGGGAGGATGAGTGGGAGCTGAGTACAGACCTGCTGGGTGTATACGTAGATTTGGGGTCGAAAGGTGACAGTTACTGTCTGCCTTGCTCTTCACCGAGGACAAAAGCCACAATCAAGATAAAGGGAGGAGATGGAAGGTTTGGAGAGAGTGGAGATAAAACAAGAAGGAAAATATCCTGCACAGATAATTTGAGTTCTTTCTTGTTTTTACTTTGAACACTATTTTCAGGTACATTATATATAGGAGTAAAAAGCTCCAATATGTTTCTTTGCTGTTTTCCACAAATTCAAACATTGGAAATGTGGTATCTTCAGTTCTAAATTCGACTGCCTCTTTTATTCCATTCCTTGATAATCTGACACAATCTTATTCTGCATATTCCATTTTGAAAACAAAAGAACGTGAGCATTCCCATGTTAGAAAGTTAAAAAAAGTTTGCCAATGAATCAACAGTAGAATGTCTGACCTTCGAGAATTATTAAAAATGGTTACAGGAAATGTCATTAACTGGTTTAGTTAAACCGTGAATCATGATAAAATTACAAGTTTGCAGAAAAGGAGCACTAAATAATGTATTGCCCTGAGTCTTTCGGTTGGCCTTGACCTGCTTTTAACACAGAAAAATGAAGCATCTCATTAAGTCACTTTAACACAAACTGATTAAATGTAAATTCAATTCATTAAATACAAATTCAGTGGTGTATAACAGAAATACTACGATTAAACTCATAATAAAACTCATAAATAATGCAGGGGAAGCAATAGCTTACAAAGTGCAAGTCCCCATAGCAAATCTTATTCTCCTAGGAAAGGGATGAGAAATTTTAAAAGTTTAAAATTCGGTAAGGGTATATTCCACAGACATCTTACACTCATCTGCTTTTAGAACAGACAAAAAGAACAGGTTTATTTTCACAAGCTGAAGTTGCAGTCTTTGGTAACAAGTGCCTAAATTTTAATTTATAAACCACATATTTAATACATAAATCACTTATGTATTAAAAACCTTAGGGCAAAAGCTTAATAATACAGTATTATGAAGCTTTGAAATAGTATATTGTGATTGAAAATAGATTTAGGGAGTCCTGCTTTTGTCACCTATTAAGAAAATGCTTTTTTTAAATGTATATTTAACTACCCTGGAGTCAGAAATCCAAACTAATACCACACCGATTCCTTTCCCAATCCCAGAAAATTCAACCGAGTAGGCCTCTTATAAGAACTGTTGAGAAAATCTCTGCTAGCATGCTGAGACAGAAAGATGTGTGGGTTAAGGTAAGCATCTGGGGTATAAATCACGTGGAACTTTGTATTCCTACTCGAGCAAATGACCATTCTTTCATTTCCTCCTTCCATATAACCTGTTCTTCTGCCTACAACACTTCTCTTCCTTAACAGTCTTTCCTTACAAAAGGCTTTCATGACCTTTCTTGACTAGCTCAAACCACCCCATTATAAGCTTTCCTAGGCTTAGATGTATCTTTCACAGAATACAACTCCATTAAAATTTCCTACTTCTTTGTATGGTATCTTGATAGATTCTTCCATTGGATTACAAGTCCACATAGTCAAAGAAAATTGCCATCCCACCACTGCAACCACGGTACTGGGTATATAATAATAGTATGCTATAAATATTTAACAAATGTATGTATGGAGTTTCATTAGAAGACAGTGTGAAATGTTGATCAAAATCAAGCTATAGATTTATAATTGTAGAAATATTTTAGCTTTATACTATGTTAAGCTTATATATTCATACATGTAAGTATTCTGTCTCAATAGATGCTATTAAAATACCCAAAGAAGGGGCGCCTGGGTGGCTCAGTCGGTTAAGCGACTGCCTTCGGCTCAGGTCATGATCTCGGGATCCTGGGATCGAGCCCCACATCGGGCTCTCTGCTCAGCGGGAAGCCTGCTTCTCCCTCTCCCACTCCCCCTGCTTGTGTTCCCTCTCTCGCTTTCTCTCTCTCTGTCAAATAAATAAATAAAATCCTTTAAAAAAAAAAAAAATACCCAAAGAAAGACGTGTGTAAAAAACCTATTAGAAAGTCTGGCACATAGTAGACGTGAAATCAAGTACAACTCTATTATTTAAAAAATTATTTTAGCAAAAACATTAGTATGCTCAAATCAGAACAGATTCCTAGACTAATGAGAAAGATTCTGATGAACGATATCAGCTTTAGTGAGCTTTAAAGTTCACTAACGGGACGATACAAGTATCCTTCAAACATTAACTTATTATTTGAACAGTCTCTGAAATAACCATGAATAGTAAATGTCAATGCTTCCAAAGACCGTTCCTATTAAATATCATAGTCAAGTACACACATCATACTAAAAGATACTTTCGGTGCCAAAATAAATTGTTAACCTCTCAAATGAAGTAATTTAAACTCTTAGCTTTATAAAGACAGTATTTTTGTTCTCAGGTGCTCTGCTCAGTAAGAAATCACTTCACAAAATGTTTCTGAGAGAGAGAACTCTGCTGCTCATTGAATCCACCTTGGATAAAAATGCAATGTTGGCACATTGTTAAGTCAAAGAAGCATCAAGTTCCTCGAAAGCAACCTTGTGTAGGAATGGCGCCCTCATGGGATGTCATAACACATTTTCACAAGGCACCAAATACACCTTTGAAATCGTTAGTGGGCTCAAGTAGTTTTCCTCTAGAAACATTAAGAATTAAAGATAAAAGAAACCCAAAGGTGATACTATTCCACTTGGAACTGCAGAGAAATAGAAACGGCCCATTTAATCTTTGACCATACAGCTTGCCTCTAATTTTTACCCCTTCCCCTAATCCATGTGTGGTCTAAACTCTTACAAAGACAGACTTGCTTTAGGGTACTTTGTACACTGCTTAGTTATAAAACATTCTTAAATGAGCAAAAAGGACATAATTTATAATTTTTGGTTTCTGAAAAATTGTTCAATATCTAAGTTATTCCTTAGAACTTGTCTTAATGATCTGTTTTCTCTTTTTTTGCATGTAAAAACAAAATGGTAGGCTCAAATTGTGTATATAACCAGCAAAAAAACCTCAAATTCAGAGTAGCCTGGGTATTTTTTTTTAATTACAAAATACGAGTGGACTTATTTACATAATATAATAATTTATGTAACAAATTTATATTATACAAAAATTGTTAATTGAAATGAATTACCTAAATTAAATTAACAATACAACTTTGTGTATTAGTCGGTTACAATTCTGGTATCAGAAGCTAACCACATGTTGGGCACCAGAGGGCGGTGCAGGAAAATAAAAGCAAAGTGAACAGAGGGTGTGATCTTCAACACTCTCGGTTAGGTTTTATTCCTATTAGAAATACTTTGTTTATTTTGATTTTCCTACTTCTATAGGAAATTTGAAAACTAGAAATATTATAAGGAAAGAAGATGGTTATCCTAAAACTGAGAGAAACAGGTAGGTGATAACATTTATCCATACACATATGTACATTATACCCGTTAAGAAAGATTTTAAGGTCCTTTAAGCAATTGCCAATTTACCTTACAGAAACTTTGTGCCAATTTATACTACATTTGTAACAATCTCACTCCACTTTCATGAATACTTAACATTTTTATTTCCTAAATTCTAAGTAAAAAGATTATTTCAATCTTTTAATTACTTCAATTTCCTTGATGGCTAACGACGTAAAACTTTTTCTCATATATTAATTTTCAGACTCTTGTGAATTCTAAGTCTTATTTTTCTAGTTTGTTGCTTACTTTTTAACTTTTAAACCTATTCTTTATGATTTCTTGAAATATGCTCACAAAACTATGTATTAATCAGATAAATTTCATCTATAGTCTCTACTAATATTTGATGGTTTTGTTTGCTTATTTTACACTGTAGTGTTTAGTCTTGGTGAAACTGAATTCCCCCAATAGTATGAAGGGACAATTACATTAAGCGGTTTTTCCCAGTAGCCAATTTTCCCTTTTACTGAATAATTACTGGTCCGTGATCCCTTCTTTATAATGAGTTAAGATTTGGGATACATTTCTAGAACTTTTTTTTATTCCTTTCCTATTTCCATTGTTTCACCAAATTCTTACTTTTAATCTTAATAACACAACTATCAGCAAACATACATGGAGAATCACAACTGCACCAGGCTAAGCACTTACCATGCGGTAATTCATTTAATCTTCACCAAGCTTATGGTTTTAGGTATTTTTTTTTTTTAAGACTTAAAAATAAGGAATGCTTCACGAATTTGCATGTCACTTTTGTGCAGGGGCCATGCTAGTCTTCTCTATATTGTTCCAGTTTTAGTATCTATGTTGCCTAAGTGAGCACTGGTTTTAGTTTTAATAGAGTTTCCAGATGCAGTTGAGGAAATGAGACTTAGAGCGTTAAGCAAAGCTCCCAGAGTCACACAACGATCAAGATTCTGAGCTCTGTTTCAAACCCAAACGCCTGACACGCTCTTCTCTCTGGAGTCTCATCATTTTCAATTTATACCAGCAAGTATAAGCTGCCATACTCTGTCACACTGCTTCTTTCACGGTGTCTTTCTGTTGAACTTTGGAACTATTTTTTTTGTCTAATTAAAACTACATTTACCAATAAATTTTGGACAAAGTGACATCCTCACGAGTTACCTTTTTATTTCAAGAAGAGTGATTAATTCCACATGTATTAATATATCTCTATCTCAACTCTGCTACGTGTAACTCATATTCTTTTCTCTTTTCTCAAATGCAGATTCTAAATATATTATTAAAAGTATTGCTAAGTAATTCTGATGTTTTGCAAACACTGTGAATAGGATTCTAATTTCTATTGTGAATCCCTGTCCGGGGAAAACCAGAAGGGGTGATCACCCTTGCACACTCAGAGATGCCATAAATTTGTTAGTTGCACTATGGGACTTGAAAACTCTTGTTCTCAAATTGATATTACTGTACCCCAACATTGGCTGCTGGTTTATGTTTACTGTGGCCTGTTGTATGAAAAAATTGATAATTTTCCACTTTTTATTTTTTTAAATTTTATTTATTTATTTGACAGAGAGAGACACAGCGAGAGAGGGAACACAAGCAGGGGGAGTGGGAGAGGGAGAAGCAGGCTTCCCGCTAAGCAGGGAGCCCGATGTTGGCTCGATCCCAGGACCCTGGGATCATGACCTGAGCCGAAGGCAGACGCTTAACGACTGAGCCACCCAGGCGCCCCAATAATTTTCCACTTTTTAATCCAATTTAGGAAAGTCAGGTCTAGCCCAAGCCCTGCCTCTAGTAAGCATCAATGGCCACAACTGATTGAATTATGCCCTCTGAGCTTCAGTTTCCTACTTTCTGGGAAAAAAAAAAAAAAAGAGGGGGGGCTTTACTAGATCAACTAGAAAGGTCCTCAAATTCTAAAATCTTAAAATTTAAACCTGATAGTTTTAACCATCAAAGGAATTACATAAAGAAAAAGGAATAATGAATTCTGTAAATGTCAGAAGAAAGTCACATCAATAAAAGTGAAGCTAATGACAACATTATTGAGACAAAATTTGTTTGCCTGTTATTATAAATTATAAATCATCACCCATCAGAACTTCTGGTAAGTGTTCTTACTTTTAAACAAATATTTCAAACAATTTTCTTTTTTTTGAGAGAAAGAAAGCACTTGCATGGGAGGGGGAATAGGGGAAAAGGGAGAGAATCTTAAGCAGGCTCCATGCCCAGCGCAGAGCCCGAAGTAGGCAGCGCTCGATCTCCCAACCCTGAGATCATGACCCGACCTAAAATCAAGTGTCAGACACTTAACCAACTGAGCCCCCCAGGCACCCCTAAATAAATATCTCAATTAACTTGAATCATGACATGCCCAAAACTCAGTCTGTTGACTTTTGTTGAAATGTTGAGTAAATTTCTGAATAAGCCCAAATATCATTTTAATATTCTATTTATATTTTGATGCAGAAAACTTTTAAACCTAATTATATGCACTTAGAATTTCAAACAATTGAGAGTATACTATTCTTTTGCTTCAAAAGTAATTTGTACTAAGCTTCCTTGCTCATCTCTACTTGATATTTACATTTTCTTTCTCAACCATGGCTTTATCAACCACTGTGTAATCCTGATTCCACAACACTTGCCCAACTAGAAATATGTACAGGTTTTCTCCATCATTCTTTTTAAGAGGATTTTTAATTTTTTTTAAAAATTATTTTGGCAGGGGGGCTACTCTTAAAGAGGCTCCACACGCAGTGCAGAGCCCAACACGGGGCTCCATTACTCGACCCTGAGATCATGATGTGGGCCAAAATCAAGAATTGGACACTTAACCGACTGAGCCACCCAGGCGCCCCTACATGATTCTTAAGATATAATAAACATATCAGCATGATTTCTATCACAAGTTTTTTTTCATAGCCCTGTGGAAATTTGAATGCCAGTTCCCAAGGATGACACTTTAATGAAATGACTAAATGACTGTATACTCTTTGATCTTTTCCTCTTTACCAACATTATCATGCAATGCTGAGCAGTATGCTCAGTGTTTTTATGGCACCTGAAGCTGATTACCTGGAATGTCTTCCCTAGTTGAAAAAAGGATCACTTGTGAGTTTGGCTGGATTTGCCTAAAGAACTCAGAGAGAACGATAATATACATATATAATTTCTTTGTGGAGAAGAGATGCTATAATACAGATAAAGTTCAGATGACTCTTGTCATTGAAGAGCACAAAAATATCTGATCGTTGATTGAAATTTTTATAAAATTCTGACAACTATGTAGCACTTGCCCTCTCCCAACACTGTTATGACAAACAAAGAAATACTCAACTGAAGGAGCCCCACTATGTGCCTTGATTTTTTCTATATACATTAACATTTCGGCTAAGCAGACAGTGTCTCTATACTCAAATAAAGAAAAATAAAACCATCCATTGGTGGGGAGGTGGGAGTACAGGGATACAGAATATAAACAACAAACATGTATATAAAGTATCAGGTGGAGACAAATGCTACAAAGAAAGGAAATGAGGTAAAGTGATCGACAAGAGACAATAGTTAAAGTGATAGTGTAACTAAAACTAGAATGGTACTGGAGATGTGGTGGCCAAGGGGGTCCTCTCTAATAAGGAAGCATTTGAGCGAATATCTGAGCAAAGTGGGGGAATAAGCATGCATCTATCTAGACTCAGGAAGCAACAAGACTCAGGGTAAACAGAAATGATTTCTAATCTGTGCATATCTGTAAGACACGCCCCTAACAGAAAGAACATATCTGTTTTTTAAGGAAAGTTAGTAACATCACCAATGAGTTCTTTTCAATATGAAATAGCATTTGGGATCCACAAAAGGATTACCAACACGAGTTGAAGACCTTATATTCAACATATTCAACCTAACTCAGTTCCACTAAAATCAAATATATAAATATATATATATATATATATATATAAATGTATATGTATATTTGAAAATACATTTCAGTAATATAAGTATTAGAAAAATGTAAAGTATGATTATGGTAGAAACTAAAGAAAAAAATTAAATGAAGAAGATACCTATCAACAGAACACAGGATTAAAGAGGAGAGAGATCATGAGGAGTGCAAAAAAATTTTTGGAATATATTTTTAAAGGGCACAAACATTGGACAAAACATTAGAAAGATGAATTAATTATGAGAAAGAGCAAATGTCAGTATTTGGAATTTATAACAGAATTTACCTTGCAAATAGTCACCTTATGACAAAGTCCCTTACAATGAAACATGTAACAAAAAAATATTCTCAGGTCTTAGTACATGTTTTCAAGCTCTAGCAGAGACCTCAAAATTCTCAAAATGCTTTCTAGAACCTTAGGAATGTGCTGAAAGGGATTCTGCTATTCACAGATTAAGGTTAAAGTCTATGCATTCTACAAGTAAGTACCTTAGGGTAATAGCAATTTATGTTTCAATTTCTGAATTTAAACCTACTAAATAATTAGGAGCAAATATGATAGTTTAAGTAACTGTGAGCAACTCGGCTAAACCGACAACTCACGGCAGCCCAAGCCACTCTCTCTACCTCTTCTCATAATTAAATGAATACACGGACCCTGAATAATTTTACCCAGTAAACAGTGACACACAACTCTGCTTCTTGGGCATGGACTCTTTACCCAGTCCTTCAAGCCCCAGCAAGTAAGTTCTAACTTTTATATTTTTCAAAACAACAGATCAGTTCAAAAGAGAAGTATTCCTTCTGCCTCACCTTAAGTATTACTTTGCCACTCCTAAAACTGAAAATGTAATTTCTAAGTACCAAAAACTATCTTTAGTGTACCATGTAATTAATGGAAAAAATATTTATCGTGCTTGTCAACACCTTCTTATAAACTTTCCTTATACTTGCAAAGCAATTAAGTTATCTTCTGGCAATCTCTTTTTTAAAAACTAAATAACCTTGATTACGTACCCTGTCATTATAATCTCTAAATTTGTCCTTTGAGAGTCTTCTCTTCACAGCCCATAATTTTCTTTATGCATCTTTTAAATGAAGGTAATTTTAAAAAGCACCTAGCTTTACCTTTAAAAAAAAAAAATCAAGTATATAAGAAAGACAGAACTTTGGTTCTTTTAGGAAACCTAACTCTACTCCTTCCTGTTTTAATACGCCCCTCCAAAAAGCAAATGGCTACACTATAAAAATATTTGTAAACATCCGTAGTGCTAGGAATGTTATGAAATACCAAGATCTTAAAATCTAAATCAGTAGGGGTGCCTGGGTGGCTCAGTCATTAAGCATCTGCCTTCGGCTCAGGTCATGGTCCCAAGGTCCTGGGATCAAGCCCCGGGTCAGGCTCCCTGCTCTGTGGGAGGCCTGCTTCTCCCTCTCCCACTCCCCCTGCTTGTGTTCCCTCTCTCGCTGTGTCTCTCTCTGTCAAATAAATAAATAAAATCTTAAAGAAAAAATCTAAATCAGTAATAAGGGTTGTAAGTTACAAGAAGCTCTAGATACCTGCTGGACTTTGCTAAATGTACCTCCCGAGTGGGACTTCCGGTTTCCTCACTGCTTAGGAATCATTTGAGAGGCATGCTCAGTGAAGATTCTGACCCCTTCGGTGTGGGGCTCCAGAGTCCGCAGGCCTAACCGGCTGTCAGGTGCTGCCCGTGTTGGTGGACCACAGGCCCCGCTTGAAGTTGCAAGGGTATAAACTATAGTATTCTTGTTCATTGACATAAATGAGATATGAATCCACATAAAAATTTCTTGCAATCTAGATGATGACGATTTTGTAAGACATGAAATGAAATTACTCTCCTAGAATTCATTTGTCACAAAAGTACACTGGCTTGCCAAGTAGCTGTTACTTTATTTGTGCACAGCACCTGTTTTCTAAGGATGAAAAAAAAATCACTTTTAAATGTAATCTGTGCGACAACGTACAACGTACAAATGTGCTCACTATCATATGCAGAGTAAAAATGTTCTAAGCTAAGAAAACCATTCCCTTGTCTAGGAACACACGAGGCCAATTTTGGAAGGAAAACTAAAATTTAAAGCACATGAGAAAAGGAACAACCCAAATCACGTCTTTCTTGCAGATACAGTGTAATTTCAGATTTAAACAAACGTCCACTCTGACACTAGTTGGTGTTAAACTGTCAAGTCAAAAACTGGGAAGTACCTGAGATTTCATCCTAACTGCAAGCTGATCAGTGAGCCTCAAAGGTTGTGCGTCATCTCTCTGCAATTCTAGCAGCCCATCAAGGAGGTAGTTTTGTCTGTGGTGAGTGGGAAGCAGGTCACTTACGCAGAGGTGAGCCACCAGCATAACATCGTGGTCATCCCTGTCCAGCCTCCCGCTGGGATAGCTGTGGCTCCTCACTCCTCATCTTGCACTTGCATTTAGAAACCATCACTTCCAGAACTGCTGTTGAGTGGCTATAATCTGGGCAACGAGTAGAACTTACTTGAAACAAGCGCTCTCCTACAACTAACAGCAAAGATATGATAAGGAAGTATATTGGGATTATTTCTTTCTTGTGAGTGTTCAAAGATTATACTTTCTAACGACCACATATTAGAAAAACTTCCAAGAAGAAAATGGGACTGGAAAACCCTTCACGTCATCCCAACATGTGCATCTAATTCTTAAGTAACGAGATCTGTGATTTTACGGAAGCACATGACCGTCTTTCTTCAATTGTTAACGTCTCACATACTGTTCATAATCGGCACACACTTCCTTTTCATCCTCCACTGGCTTGCGGTATTTTACTCTGGAAATGTCAAACTCCCTCACTTTCAGAAACAAATTCCACTCAGTGTGTCAACATCTGAAATTACGCCTGTAAGTCAGAACGTGCTGTGATTGAACTGCCGCCCCTATCATCTACCACTCGCTTCATCAAAGCATGTAACCCGATTCGTGCGGAAACAGCTACACAATGCTTCCATGAGCTCTGCCCAACAGCGGGCTGCCCTTCTGCAACAAGGAAGGCCCTGGAGATAATCAAGAATGCATTAGGACATGATGTGGCCATACTCCTGACATCTTACACGTGACTGAAGCATAACAATTACCGTTCTTTACAAAATTTTAAGAGACTTAGAAACATCAACCTAAAAATGAGAGAATGGCGGATTTTTCAGCTGGGAGTTCTAGGCAACTTTGGCAAGTGTCCCTATCGATTGCATCCTAAGTCTTTGGATGACTCACACGAGCTTTGGTATGAGGAGGAAGAGAAATGCGTGAGGGCTTTGTGGAAAAATTATGGTCAAAGTTAATTACACAATCACTACCAGGTTTCCTGAGTGCCTTAATATAATGCCTCCCTGAAGTTATAAAAACTAAAAGTTCTATCATTTCTTTCCTAGACTTTCAGTTTCAGAGAAAAAGGAAAAAAAGGAAAAAAAAATACATGCACATGTGTGTACACATACACACATGCACACATACACCAGGGCATCATAAATACATTTTGAAGAGTTTTTTTCCTTAGAAATTCCATATTATTAAATTATGAAATTTGTATTTAATGAGAAAGGCCTATCTGTTGAAGACAAAAATATATTTTTGCTTTTCTTTTACGAAAATGATGTATAATAATTAAGTCTCTTTACATGTATCAATCTCAGGCATTTTATAGCCCCAAATATAGCATAGTAACTAATAAAACTGAAGAATTTCTTTTAAATTACGAAGTTAATTTGGTTGACATTAAATATAATATGAATGCAAATAAGAGCATATGAAGTTGATAGGAGCAAAAGATACATGATAAAGCAAGTAAATAAATACATAAAAAAGAAAATATACTAGTTAGGCAGAATGTATAATCCAGATATAACGTTTAGGTGTTCATATGCAATTGTAAAAATAATCCAATTCATATGTGTTTTTTCAAGCCAAAATACAGAAACATTTACTGAAAGAATTCCTCCACTAAAACAAAAATAACATTCTTTAAAAATGAATTTAGATTTGGGGCGCCTGGGTGGCTCAGTCATTAAGCGTCTGCCTTCGGCTCAGGTCATGATCCCAGGGTCCTGGGATTGAGCCCCGCATCGGGCTCCCTGCTCAGCGGGAAGCCTACTTCTCCCTCTCCCACTCCCCCTGCTTGTGTTCCCTCTCTCGCTGTCAAATAAATAAAATCTTAAAAAAAAAAAAAATGAATTTAGATTTAAAAACAATTTCTCTTCATTTTTATAACCTAATCATATTCTACCTTAGAATTTCTAACAATTCCAAGATTTCGGAGTTTTATTTAAATAAACCAGATTTCACAAATTTAGTAAATGTAGGGGCACCTGGGTGGCTCAGTCAGTTAGGCGTCTGCCTTCGGCTCGGGCCATGATCCCGGAGTCCTGGGATCGAGCCCCATATCGGGCTCCTTGCTCAACACGGAGCCTGCTTCTCCCCCTCCCTGCTGTTCCCCCTGCTTGTGCTCTCTCTCTCTCTCTCTTTCGCTCTTTCTCTCAAATAAAATCTTAAAAAAAATTAGTAAATATATTTTATATTTTCCTCAGCATTCAGTCACATAACTTTGTGGTTACATCTAGACTCATAAACAAAGATGGCTGTGTTCCAATTCTGTCTTCTCCCTTAGAAAAGATACTAGAACTCTGTTTCTTTATCTGTAAAATTAAGAACAGTAATAGTACCTACCTCACAAGGTAGTGATAAAGACTAAATGAGTTACCGTGGAAAACAAAGAGAACAGTTCCTGCCACAAAAGCAGTGTTTAAAAAAATAACATTAAAAATTCCATAAGACTTGTGATTAATGAAGGTTAATACAAAATAAGATAAACAATGACCACATAGCTACCTGAGATCTTGTTCATACTTATTTCTGAAGGGCAAATCTATGGCTGGAATAATAAGATCATTTAAAACCAATCAGTGACTTTTCAATCATGAAAATGTACTAATGATTTTCTGAAATAATAAAATTAACAACAGTATATAGTTAATAAAAAATTCAGAGTATAGTTGACAAAACTATCTTTTTATGGTAAATGAGAACCATAACCAATGAAAGCAAATTAAAGTAACTAATCTAAACGAAACAAGCCAATATACAGGAGCTGAGACCAGCAATAAACTTCTCTGGGAATAAAGTGGGAAATCATGATGGCTTCATCTTTCAAATATCTTTCTGCATTATTTGCCTTACAATTTGCATGCATCGTACATTTTCCAATATCATTCTTCTTCCCTATTTTTGAATATATAACTATTTTCATATTTTTTAACTTGAGATATTGAGATACATTATTTCCGGATTAAATGCACTCCCAGTTCTTTCTGGGAGCTCCATATTCCATTTGCGAATACTCCTGTAGCTTTCATAGTCAAGCTACATCAAGTGAGGATACACAAGTATGCATTTGCAAAGAACTGTCAATGAACCAACAAGGTCTATTGACCAGGTTCACAGAAACCACAAGGAAATATCTTGCAATTATATTTCTTAAGGAGTTAGTTAACCATTTTCTTTAAAGCAATACACATTTAAAAGCCTTAATATTTTTAAGAAAAGTAATGGTCTTTAAGACTTGTCAGGCATTAAGAATCCCAATGTCAATCCCATCTAAGTGATTTAATTAAGAAAGAATCATTAGTTGCCAGTTAAATGCTGAAAACATAAAATTCATTCAAATCCATTTCTACTGTTTAATCAGAAATTCTTTTTAAAGCATTTTCATTAATAGCACTGTTTAGTTTCTAGCTAAGGCAGATGCTATTGGTATCCCGTCCATATTTCCATGCAGCCCAAATTTAACTGCCTGAAATTTCTGTAAGCCCTCTGCCTGTGTATATGTTGGCCTCGGAACACCAGGGAATTAACGTCTGTCAGGAGCACTCATTAACTTTAAATACTGCAGCACATTTTCCCCTTGGAAGGGATAAACTCTGATTCACGTAATCCGTACTGATTCTCAGAACTGTCCAGAGCATCAAGCGGTACTCACTCAGAGTGGTAACTTATTTGATAATCCAACTTTTATTAGTTCTTTTTTTAAAACTTCTCACATTTCTCTAAGTATTTCCTAGAGTTACTTTCTAAATAAACCATTTGTACCGAATCCTTGTCTCGGGGACCATTTCTGGGGAAACCCAATCTAGGTTGATAGATGCTCAGAATGGGCTTGTAGAATTAACTCATCACTCACCAGCTGTTTGGCCACAAAGCCTCCACTAGTACGTGACTGTATACCAGTCATAACTAGAGTCAAGAAAACCCCTCAGAGGCTGTAGTATCACAAATGCTAAGCGTTTCACCTGCAGTGACTGGAACACAATATAGATCGAAGGGGAGGCGCCTACCATTTCAGAAATATGGTGGCAATACTAATCATAAAGGTTTGGAGTTGGTGGGATGTTGTTATATTCACTGAAGAAAATGATAACATCAAGTCAGCCAACCATCAACTGAAGGCAGGCTGTGAACTCCACAAGACTTCTAGGACAAATAATGAAGGGATTCCCATCTCCTGTTGTGAGGTCAACGTGTGCCAGAAATAGGCATAGTGTGTGCTTTTGAGAGTCACATCCTTAAAAAGAAGGCTGCATTATAGCCTTGTCCGGTTTCTATGTAAAAGTCAGGGCAATGATAGGCAAATCATGGGACCCTAAGTGTAGAACATCTAGATGGGTACAATTGAGAACTGTGAACTTCCAGATTCCCCTATACCCCCTGGATAAGCAGAAATAACCTCTTCCACCTAAAAGATAGTAGTTTTTCTATTCCTAAACACCATAAGATGACACGTGTTCTCCTGAAGATCTGATCTCATTTTCCCTCATGGCTCTAGGCAACAAATAGGTAAGGTCTCAAAATGTCCCATCTGGGAAAGAAGTCTATGCTCCAGGTAAACAAAAACGAGAGAGACAGAGGAAAGAGAGGGAGACACAGAGAGAGAGACAATCGGGGAGAGAGAGAGAGAGAGAAAGAGGGAGAATATTCAACAAAAGAGACATAAGATCTGCCTAATATGAACCAGAAGGTATTGGCAGAATATGCAGGGAAGATAACATGTACTCTAAACTATGGTGCTATATTCATTATGTGCTGGCACCAACTTGTATCTGCTCATAAAAACAAAAAACAAAAAAAACAACAAAAGAAAAAACAATGGTATCATTTTCAGGAATCTTTAAAGCCTCACATAAGGTAGCTTGAAAGTGACCAAGGTGGGAGTGATTATATTATGAAAATTAGCAAATGCTACAAATCAGGTTGCCCCTCCCCACACTGGCTCTGCCCCCAAAAGGTAGAATGCATGAGTGTGGGAACCAAGGGAAGGATGTAGGAACATCATCTCTCACCACAACTGAAAGTGATCTGCTTGGAAAATTTGTACACCCTGTCTCTGTAACTTTAGGCTCTGCTGAACACAAATGTTCTACTTTCCATGTGGGGATGTAATGGTGAGGTGGTGCTCCTCCTAAATCTATACCTACTATCTCGATATTCTGGATTTCTCAAGCCAGTAAAACAACATGCAAGAAAACAAATCAACTGGCAGACCTCCAGCTGACAAGGAGATTGTCACGAAGGTTGTTGCTACATAATGTGGGAAAGGAGAACCAAGCGTAAAACTCAGGGTACTCATTCAAGCACTTCCGTGCTCAGTGAAGACTGTGGACAATTTCAGGAGCCACTGTGAAATGGACACACAGAGACTGGATTCACAGGCCTCTGGGTTTCAAGTTCAGGCCACCTCACTAATCAACCTGCTGGCACAGAGTTAGCAAAGTGTGCGGGGAAATTAGGGTATGAGAGGAGAAAAAAGATAAATATAAATTATGAACTTTGTTCTAACATTAGCAGCCCACCTTCCTGATGTATTCTTAGCTGTTTTTGTTTGTTTGTTTTCTTGTTTAATTGTGAGCAGTCACCATCTTTAAGGATCAGTGACTGGATATAGAGGACACTGTTCAGGTTTCTAACTACCATTAACTACAACTTCTGGTCTCAGTTTCCCCTCCTGTGGCCAGAATCTATTTTGCCCACATATGGGGAAGGCTGGTACATAAAGCCCCAGCTCTTTGGGGCTTTCAGCAGAATAACTTTGAAGTTCATATTCTAAACAGCTTCTAGGATTCTTTCGTAGGATAAAGTTCCTTTAAATGAAGTTGAGATCCTTTAATTGGTTCCCTCCTTCCTTCTCTTGACTCAATTCCATACTCCTTTAACTGTAGTGTTTCCTGGGATCATGTCCCAAATCAACTACCACACTTTGAATCCATGAGTGAGAATCAGGAAGAAGCCAGTTTAAGACAATGACCTTACTTAATATCTGCTGGTTTTATACAAATTTCACTAGATAGGTCAAATCCATACCGAATTTAATGTTTTTTTTTTTTTTTTTTTACAACTTTCTCTTTTGTTATACTTTTGTAATCAATGATACGCTTATGTACAAGCGAAACTAAATAACTACCTTTCTGATCATTTGAGAAATTATATTTTACCTGTTCACATTTTGTTAAGTGTTGAGCTAAAACACAGAGCAGAGTGTAAAATAAAAATAGGATGAATCAGATCTTAGGCAGTATCAAGTTTTCTGAAATAATGTCAAGGATACAGACAAGCTAAAGGACTGCTGAAGGTTCAGGTAAAGCAGAGAAAGATCTGGACATTGAGGGTGGTTCCCCAGGTGTTATGGGCTGAACTGTGTCCCCTCAAATTCATATGCTGAAATCTGAACCCCTAGTACCTCAGAATGTAACAGTAGTCAAGGATAAGTTCTTCGAAGAGGTGGTTAAGTTATAATTAGGCTATTAGGATAAGGACATCATCTACTAGGACTGGTGTCCATACAAGAAGGAGAGACACCAGGAGTGTCGATGCACAGATGCATGACCATCTAAAGCAGCAATAAGGCAGCCATCTGCCAGCCAGGGAAGAAGGCAGCAGGAGAAACTGACCCTGCCAGCATCTTAATCTTGGAGTTCCAGCCTACAAAACCATGAAAAAGTACATTTCTGTAGTTTGAGCTACCCAATCCATGGTATTCTGTTATGGCAGCCCTAGGAAACTAAAGACCAGGCCATACCTTACTGTAATGGAGACACACATGTGGCCCAGATGAAAAGAAGTCTCCAAAGGAGGTATGCAGAGTTCCTTGCATGTATCACCTATGGGACATTTTTATAAAGTCTTGCTTCATTGATCCTGGGTTCTGTAGCTACCCTCAGCCAGTGATATCCTGCTAAAAGCATTTTAGTTATAAATCCTGTTCCTCTTCGTAAACATCATACATCTAGTTACCTGGAGTTCAGACTAACAGAGGAATTATACCTGCTTCCCGAGACTACTTTTTTCCTAGGGGTGCCGTTCCAGTGAAGGAAGTCTCAAAGACAAATCTCTTCTTTTATGTTCAATACAAAATGACCTCAGCACAAATCGCTCACTTCCATCTCTGTGAATATAACCACTTCAAATGTGAAGTTATATACCAATAAACGATCACAAACAGACACATAGATCAATGGAACAGAATAGAGAGCCCAGAAATGGACCCTCAATTCTATGGTCAACTAATCTTTGACAAAGCAGGAAAGAATGTCCAATGGAAAAAAGACAGTCTCTTCAACAAATGGTGTTGGGAAAATTGGACAGCCACATGCAGAAGAATGAAACTGGACCATTTCCTTACACCACACACAAAAATAGACTCCAAATGGTTGAAAGACCTCAATGTGAGACAGGAGTCCATCAAAATCCTAAAGGAGAATACAGGCAGCAACCTCTTCGACCTCAGCCGCAGCAACTTCTTTCTAGAAACATCGCCAAAGGCAAGGGAAGCAAGGGCAAAAATGAACTATTGGGACTTCATCAAGATAAAAAGCTTTTGCACAGCAAAGGAAACAGTCCACAAAACCAAAAGACAACTGACAGAATGGGAGAAGATATTTGCAAATGACATATCAGATAAAGGGCTAGTATCCAAAATCTATAAAGAATTGATCAAACTCAACACCCAAAGAACAAATAATCCGATCAAGAAATGGGCAGAAGATACGAACAGACATTTTTCCAAAGAAGACATCCAAATGGCCAACAGACACATGAAAAAGTACTCAACATCACTTGGCATCAGGGAAATCCAAATCAAAACCTCAATGAGATACCACCTCACACCAGTCAGAAAGGCTAAAATTAACAAGTCAGGAAAGGACAGATGTTGGCGGGGATGCGGAGAAAGGGGAACCCTCCTACACTGTTGGTGGGAATGCAAGCTGGTGCAGCCACTCTGGAAAACAGTATGGAGGTTCCTCATAAAGTTGAGAATAGAGCTACCATACGATCCAGCAATTGCACTACTGGGTATTTACCCCAAAGATACAAATGTAGGGATCTGAAGGGGTACGTGCACCTCAATATTTATAGCAGTAATGTCCACAATAGCCAAACTGTGGAAAGAGCCAAGATGTCCATCGACAGATGAATGGATAAAGAAGATGTGGTATATATACACAATGGAATATTATGCAGCCATCAAAAGGAATGAAATCTTGCCATTTGCAACGACGTGGATGGAACTGGAGGGTGTTATGCTGAGCGAAATAAGTCAATCAGGGAAAGACATGTATCATATGACCTCACTGATATGAGGAATTCTTAATCTCAGGAAGCAAACTGAGGGTTGCTGGAGTGGTGGGGTGTAGGAGGGATGGGGTGGCTGGGTGATAGACATGTGCAAGGCTGTTGAATCACAGATCTGTACCTCTGAAACAAATAATACATTATATGTTAAAAAAAAAAAAAGAGGAAGATAGCAGGAGGGGAAGAATGAAGGGGGGGAAATCGGAGGGAGAGACAAACCATGAGAGATGATGGACTCTGAAAAACAAACTGGGGGTTCTAGAGGGGAGGGGGTGGGAGGATGGGTCGGCCTGGTGATGGGTATTAAAGAGGGCATGTATTAAACAGAGCACTGGGTGTTATACGCAAACAATGAATCATGGAACACTACATCAAAAACTAATGGTGTAATGTATGGTGATTAACATAACATAATAATAATAAAAAAATAAATAAAACAAATGAACAAACACACAAGAGACTCTGAAATACAAAGAACAAACTGGTGGTTGCCAGAAAGTAGGCGGGTGGGGAGAATGGGTAAAATAGATAAAGGGGATGAAGAGGTACAAACTTCCAATTATAAAATAAATAGGTCACAGATGAAAAGTACAGAAGAGGGAATACAGTCAACACTATTGTAGTAACAGATGGTAGCTATACTTATCATCGTGAGCACTGAATAATGTATAGAATTGTTGAATCAATATGTTGTATACCTGCAACTAATATGACCTTAATTATATAATTTAAAAAACCGTAATACGTTATGGATATGTGTCCAATGTGAAAAATGAGTATTATAATGAACAGAAAATTGCCATAGTTGCTACTTATTAGTGATAAGGAAAAATCTGTGTCCTAAGATGGCCGACGGAGCCAGCAAGGGAGTCCCAGCCCCTGCCCTGGGGCTCTTCCAGGTTCTTCTCTATGCTCTGCTTCCTGCGCGCACCAAAAGGCTTCCCACGGGCGCCAAAATACCAAATATGCGGAAGTAGAAGTGTATAAATTACCCCCTTTGTTTGTGCTCAGGGCTTTGGAGACCACTCTCCTCTGAGCCTGACAGCATTAAATAAACCTCCTATCCTCCAAGATCTCTGAGTGTGGCTTGGTTCTTCGGTTGGGCGATCCAGTCCAGGTTCCATAACATTAGGAGTTACAGTGATAACAGTGAGTATAGGGGTTCATGTCACCTGTTTAAGCTCCTTGGCGTGAAGGAGAATATTTGCCATGCTTTTTCTTCTTCATTATTACTTCAATTATTTCACTCATAGGAAAAGCCTCAGACATTCAAAAAGGACCTTGGCATGGAAGTATAGGAGAATTAGGAACAAGAATAGGACTGCTCAGTGAGATCGCCTTATCAAAGATCAGACCTACCTCAGCCTATCAATGATAAAACACGATAAAGTATTTAAAATTGGGGGAAACAGAAATTGCAGAATTAATTCCATAAAAATGCAGTCATCTTATACTTACTGAAGCCACATTCACGAAATCGTCATCTGAGAGGGTTTCCAACATTTCGGAGACAGAGGTTCGGATCAGTTTAAGTGTCAATCCGCTAACACTTCCACTCCTATTTAAAAAAAAAAAAAAATGGGTCCATGACCACATACTGAAGCAACACCACACATCAGAAGGAAAGGAGACTTTTGCACTAACTCTAGGTCATTTATGTAATTAAATATTTTTGTCTTTAAAAATTAGTAAAGAAAGTCCTGTTTTTGATAGAGTAGAAGTAAATTATAAAGAATCTTATCTTTCCTATCAGCATCAGAATGTATGTGTTTCTAACTACAATGATGATGTCCAGGGACGATTTTAAGAAATTATGGATACTCATGGCCTATTTACTTATTCAGGAAATAGATACTGAATACCAGCTCTGTTAGCCAAGTTGAAGGGTTTTAGTCTTTATTTCTCTTGTCTCTACATATTCGATGATCCTTGGCAACCTCATCTCATTGTGAGACTCATCTCTAGGCAACTACCTCCCCTTTCTTCATCTCTAGGGCTCTTGGCTTTTCCCTACTTTTAGACTTCTGGCTATTTGTTAAACAACTACAGGGTCCATGTACAAAATGGCAAATTACTCCCAAACATATTTTTTTTCCTATTAATGTTCTTGGTACCAACCAGGCTGGATGTCAGTCATCCAATTTCCTCCTCCCTCAACTTTCCAACCCATTCAGAGAACCTCCCTTTTTCACTCCACTTCCCAGTTCCCACAGAGGTGGCCTCCTCTCCATCTTCTCTCCACTCAGTGTCAGGTACTTCTTACCTGAAGACCCTGAGCTTGGGTAATAGCCACTCCAACCAACTCTCAGCCTCTACTCCCCCCCACCCCCATGCAAACAGGTGAAAATTCTGGAAACGCACCTTGATCAAATACTGTTAATAGCTCATAGCTACCTACTAACTAGCCAGTGATCACAAAAGCCCTGCTTTCCAAAACTTTCATACTCTTTCTTTCTTTCTTCCTTCTGCTCAATACAGTTCCCCCAGATGTTCTCACCTACGCAACTTCGCTCCTGTCAATTCTTCCACTGGAAATTCCATTCTCTTTCCTCTCCTCTCCCATGCCCACCTTGTGAAATCCTAACTCTAAGGAATCAATTCTACTTTTATCTCCTTAATGAAGTCTTTTCTGACACTTTAAATCAGAATGCTCTTTCCTATCAACTCTTAGTGCTGGGTCAGACTTTACATCTATCACCTTCTACAATTATTTTAGTTACTTGGAAATAGAGTTTAGTTTCACTAATACACTTGAATTATCTTTGAGAGACATCTTAATCATCTTTGTCTCTACATTATCACATTGTATAAAGGACAGCCTACATACATGTTTGTTGAAATATCCTTTAAAAATGATATTTCAACTTCGTATGCATTTTTAGTCTTCCGATATGCATGTGGGTTCTAAAGATTTTAATATGAAAAATTATTTCTGGGAATTATCATATATCCAATAAGGTTATAACATATTGAATCACCATTTAGATTTATACTTAAGAAGAATATCAAGGATTAGCATATGATATAAACTCCACAATAATTTAATTAAAATGTTCTGACTTACATATATCTTAAGAAATGAAAGGGAATTAACATGTAAGTTATAGTTGTTGAATTCATTTATCTTCCCTTCTTCAGGCTAGGTGATAGGTTTTTAACTTGTTTACTTCAGATCATTTTTTAAATGTTTTCAAATGTTGATACTAGCTTGTAGTACGGATTTATCTGCCTACAAAACATTGGATTCTGTTTCTTCCAATGTGGCAAAGAATATAAGAAGATGTAACTTTTTCTCTCAGGGAAAATAAGCATTTTATACCTCATATTTTTAACTCCTTGGTATTACTCTTAAAAACTAATTATTTTCGATGTTCCACAATTTCATCTTAAATTTTATTAGAAGATTACACATACACACCCCTTAACTTGAAGCGATGTAAAAAAATAAAACGACCAATATAAAAACTTGTGGAATTCCTTCCTACATATCAGCATTTCCCTTGAAAAAGTCCCAGTATTGGTCTTTAATATATTCGATATTTATCTATTTTGTGGTTAAATCCCTACAAGTTATTTGAATTAACTGACTAATTAATGACTAAGTGCCAACTAATTTGTTTTGTTTTGTTTGGTAGCAGGAACTGCTAAGTTTTAGCAACCAAATACTTTCTCCTGTTTAAAATATAAAGCAAAAATTTGAAACAAAAGAATAATTTTCAAAAAGCTCAGACTTTAGAACGATGCCATAATTTTCAATTCCAATATAGATTCTTATTTTCAGTAAGAGAATTTTTGTTTGTTTTGTTACTGTCTTAACATGGCTTCTTTGTCTGGATATAAAAGTCATCATGATTGCTCTTCGCCTTTTTTTTTTTTTCCCCACGCAGCCTATTTCCAACATACTACTGTTATCTTCAAATCCTCCCTATATTTTCAGTATATAAATGTAAAATATTTAACTACTCACACATCAACCAAGATAAGCATGTCTTTAGGCGATGCAGCTCCTTGGATGTACCTGAAACAAATACCATATGAATACTTTTTTATCTGAAAAATATTAAACATTGATATGTTTTGAAAAATTGGTTTTTACTGATTTCTTCAAGTCTTTTCCAAGCATGGCCCTACTTCCATTCTATCTCAGTAGACAATGTGCTTTCATTCACAATTCTACAATGTTGATTTTTAAAAAGCTATATTTAACATAACAGAGATGTCAGAGGCAAAATACTTAAGGTATGTATCACAGCTATAACAAAAGATCAAGAGATGTGTTCTAGTATTAGAAGCAAAAGAAATTAACTCCTGGATGTGAAATATATATATATATCCTAAACTCCAATTTATTGACCATGGGGTTTAAAACTCACTCTAAGGAATTATAAGATTATATCCTATTTTTCAATGAAAAAAATAAACACAGAAATAGCTAGGTGGTCTAGGAATGTGAGAAAACAACTATCAACAGACAAGAAATACTAAGGGGTAATACAAAGGGATAAGGAAGTAATATAAAACGAAGTAATATATAACATTGCCAAGAGTAGAATCACCGGGAGAACCAGTTCAAAACACTGATTCTCACATTGAACCCCAGCCCTACTGACTCAGAATCTGTGCCTATTAAAGCAAATCTAGGAAAGTTGTATTCAGATAGTTCAATGACTGTAGAGAGAAACTGAATTGCAGGTGAATGATCCCCAAAGTTTATGCTGCCTGGCCAGCCTGATGGGGGTCGGAGGGCTGACTTACCCACCAGGAAGAGCTGAACCTGACCTCAACTTTTTAGTTATCACTCCGGCCTCTTTGCCCATGACTAAAGCTAACTTCTCAGAAGCCTGCAGAAAACCTGCCAATTCGTTTTCAGACAACATCCAACACAGTGAGTATCTACTCAGGACTACGTGTTCATGAAACAGAGCTTAAAACGTGCACCAAAGTCTGTTTCTCTGTAAGGAGGTAAATGGGGCAGGTTCACCAGGATATTCCAATGAGAGGCAAATCTAGTTCATGTCCAGCATGTGAAATGGTCCTGGCATGCTTCTCTATGGGAAGATGAGAGGACAGGATAGCAGGTTGGCACCTTGCTTCTAAGGTTCCCCTCAAAAACAAGTTCCTGAACCCAATCTACATGATATCATAGTCTTGGCCTCCATTCAACAACCCATAACTCCAGGGCCACCACATCTGGAGAAATATTAACAAAAATATTATGTGGATTATAATATCTGGTATTATCATTTGTGGCTGGTGTTCATCTAAATTGCTACTGGAATGCTTAATAGTACATTTTCAAAGTCTTAAATATATTTCTTCGAATCAATCATCATGCATCTTGGAATTTGTATAAACCCTAGCAAAAAGTTAGAAATCACCTAAATGTCCAATAGGGGATTTTCAAAATAAGTTACCATATAATCATTCTAAAATGACGTTAAGCATGTCTCTTATGTATAAGCACTCAAAGGTATTGATATGAAAGAATAGATTACAAAGCAGTATATTGTATAAAATGTGAACTCATTAAAAAAAGAAATCTACACATTAAATACATTTTTTAAAAAAATGGAAATAAAATACACAAGCTTAATAATTGTTTCCCAGTGCATGCACTCATGAGCTATTTGCTATTTTTCAAGGTATATGTTAGGAGAATGAGTTGCTTTAGTAGTGAGGAACAAAAAACTTCCCTTTTGGGAAAATGAAACCTAAGCTATGTGACTGTAACTAGGGGCAGCTTTTACCTTGGGGCCAGTTCTCATTAGTTCACTGCCAGAGGCAAACCGCCTTCTACTCTATTGAAACACTTCATTAGAGCTCTACTCCAAGCAAACTGGGAGCTTTTCAATAGAAACCCCCACCAGCTAAAAGAGATTTAGAGATGACATTGAATATAAAACTTACAACTAGTCCATTTGAAGCCATGTGACAAATCATTTCAACAATTTTCATTATTATTGCTCACTTGAACTCACTATCTTCATTGTTTTAACTGCATTTATTTATTAGATGGAAAAAAAAAAAAAAACACACCAGAGCTCTTTAAAATAGACAATATTCATTCTAAAATGGAAATCCTTTCAACTTTTTCACCAAAAATGTGACCTTCTTTTGTCTAGTTCATTTTTTCATGACTACCTAAAAATTCTTACCATGGTCTTCTGCGTACATCATAAAGATCAATCTTGTTTGGAGTTCTACTGTTATCAACCCATGGGGAAGCTAAAAGAAAGAGAAATTAAATGAAAAATAGAGAAATTAAATAAAAATATTACATATGATCTAGAAAGATATTTTCAAAAGTCACAAAACTCCACTGACACATTCCACTTACCAGAGCAATAGTTAAAATGGGATTATAATTTTTTTTTAAAGATTTTATTTATTTATTTGACAGAGAGAGACATAGCGAGAGAGGGGAACACAAGCAGAGGGAGTGGGAGAGGGAGAAGCAGGCTTCCCACGGAGCAGGGAGCCCAATGTGGGGCTCGATCCCAGGACCCTATGATCATGACCTGAGCCGAAGGCAGACGCTTAACGACTGAGCCACCCAAGCGCCCTGGGATTATAATTTTTATACCTTAGTCTTTTTTAAAATGGCAAACACAGCAGTGTAAAAGAAAGTTAACAGAAGTTAATTTTCTTTTTTCACATTATTTCATAACTAACTTGTAGACATAGGGATTTTCTAGATGCTATCTTAACATGTTTTATCAGGTGTCCAGCGGTTATACATTTTACTTCCCCTCTAACATAAAAATTCACCTTAAAAGGAAAATTACTTGCCACTAATGGAAATTGTACTTTCAATTATTTGATCTTTATATTTTCATTCAATGTCATACTATCTTGATCTATAAAAAGACACCTGTTTCTCTTGAATTGTTATTGATATAGTGGTAAGATTTTTTAATCTTTTTCTTCACATATTTGATAATGGCCAGAACATTTGCGACTAAAAAAGTTAAAGTAGAATTAAAATAAATCCACAGAAAACTATTTTCCTTAAATTTATTTGACTGATTTGAAGTAATTCAAGCACAAATTCAAGAATCTTGTATTAGTTTCAGAGCCTTTATCATTTTGCAATCATCAGGAAAAAAAAATTGTTTAACTGCATTGATTTTTTGAATGCAATTAATTTGCATTTTTCTAACCAAATCTACCCTTTAATTAAAATTAAATGCTTTACACACACACATACCTTAGACCTAATGGAGAATAATAAATGCTGCAGAATTAGATGATAATTTTATGCTGAACAAGTCCTCTCCTTGAACATATGACTCTTAGGAAAATTCCTCTAATAATTCACATGACTTATGCCCCCCAATCTATTTTGACCTTTTCTTTACTGAAAACTATGGAAATTATGGAAAACTTTACTTTGAATCAGGTTTATCAGTCAACTATAATAATTTGGCCAATTAAGATATGTCAAAAAATAGGTAACTTCCGAATCTCTCCTTGCCTATGAAATTTTTTTCTCATTAGTGACTATATTATAAAATAACATTCATTTTAAAGGACTAATCACATTTATATAAAACAGTTTAAATATAGCCATCTCCCAACAACCATTTACAATATAGTCAATGCAAATGAAATGATAAATTTACTTTTATTCCTACAATCTTCACTTGCAAAAACATAAAGCCAGTCAGATAACATTTCACTTTGTTTTTCTTTTTGTGGGAGCCCTGGAACAAAGCAACAAGCATGCCAGGAGACATGCCAGTTCACGTTCAACTAGACCTCTATAATATCTGACTCCCCAAGCTGGGGTCTAGGTGATAACTACAAATTTAAATGAATGATATCCTTTCAGTACAATGTTTTGCTGGTTATACATTTATTGCCTCTCAGCTCCAAAATCACCCATTTATCTTGCTCTATAAAAAAGGATCTGGGCTCTTAAAATATTTTTCTCTTACCAAGGAGCACAATTTTAAGCTTTGTCAGCAGATGATGAAAGAGAGACACTCAATGAAGAAAGGGTTTTTGCTTCCTGCTTCTGATTTGTTTGCTCAAAGGCTCTTGGGGCATGTGAGGCCTTCCTGGTGTCTGGATCCTGCAGGGCATTGTATTTTCCAGAGCTCAACTCCTATAGCTTGCGTAACTTTTGGAGGGCTCTCAGACTCTCCAAAAAAAAAAATGGCCAGCAGTACTCCCTGACTACTTTTGTAGGAGTGCCTCCAAGGAGACATTTTGGACCTAGAGGATGAATTACCAGCAAACCATTCTAGCATGACATCATAGCAACTTTTTGGTCATTTGGTGGGCCATGACTCCATCTTCCATAAGAAGATCTGGATCTTGGGGGGGGGGGGGGGGGGGGGGGCGTGGCGCCTGGGTGGCTCAGTCGGTTAAGCATCTGCCTTTGGCTCAGTTCATGGTCTCAGGGTCGTGGGATCAAGCCCCGTGTCTGGCTCCCTGCTCAGCAGGGAGTCTGCTTCTCCCTCTCCCTTTGCCCCTCCGCCAGCTCATGCAGGGTGCACATGGTCTGTCTCTCAAATAAATAAAATCTTAAGAAAAAAAAAAAAAAAAGCAAGATCTGGATCTCAGCCCAGAGGCACAGGGGATTGAGGTTGCTTCCTCAGGCTAGCTCCATTCCAGGGGGAGTTGTTGTTACAGATTACATTATGTAATACTATCTCTGGTATGCCTACAGTCTTCAGAGTGATCTGTCCTTCTAGCTAATCCCTCAGTATTCCAATCCCTGTTACAATAATTCTTTATTTAAAAAAAATTAACTTGCAAAAAAATAACTTTTCCTATTCAAAATACTGTTTTCTCTCTCCTGACTGGATTCAGACTGTTACAAATGATCAGGAGAGATGACAGAAGTGACAGTAGGTAACACTGCAAAGGTCCCACAACCACCATGGGTTGGAAGTGGTTAAACAGTGATTTTGACAAGTGACTTAACAAACCTGAAATTTGAAAGTCATGTTTAAATTAGATTTCTGAATTCTTTGCAGACGACATTCATCTAGAATTTGTTTTCACTATAATTGTTAGTTGAAATTAACCGTGATATGCAGTATTATGCTCTGTAAAATTGGTATCTTTCTTTAAAGACAGAAAAAGGTTTGCAATTTACAGTATGAGCCAGACCATTTAATTTTAACATGGTTTATAAAATTAGATGGTTTATATTTAAAAATATTAATAATATTCTCTTAGAAGTCTTCTGAGATATTTACTATTAGGAAATATCCCTTGATTATATGAAATTAAGATAGTTATATTATGGTAAAATTAAACAATGTATTTTCTTCTGTGGTATCACTAATTAATTTGTTGCAAAATCCCATTGTGGCACTTAGGTGGTACATTATTTATAGAGGCTCAGAATTACAGAAGGTCAAATAGTAAAAAGGATAATAACCATTCACTGAAATTCCCTGAAATAATCACTTTCTTAATGATGCATAATGAAAGCTATGTGTTTTGAGAGGAAATTGGAGCTTCTAAAACTCCTGTAAAAAGGCATAATGGTGTTCATTTTAGACGTCCCTTTTGCTTTCCACTAAGATTTTGGGATGACAGGAGGAGTGGTGTCCATAAAGTGGGCATTGTATTTCTGAATGCCATCTTTAACGGTGACAATGACCGTTTAGGAGAATTTTTTCTCCAATCAAAAATGAACTGTGGGCATGTCTTCGGCTAAACCTACTGGACTACAATTCTACTTCACATGATATTTAGGGTGTGCTATGCTAGTTACTCAATCAGTGACCTCAAAAGGTACTTAAGTGTACAATTACCCAGAATACTGAAATATGGGTTAGAGAAATATTCTTGAGAAAGTATGCAGATTGTAGAGCCATTTTCTGGTTAAAATGCTCTAAAAATAATATGAGCATACAGTTTTTCATTTCAGCTGCTAGGAAATAATAAAGCACAGAAGGATGAAGTGAGGCCTGATTCTCTTGGTAGAAACACCACTTCAAATGACAGCTAATTGCATTTCCCATTAATGAGCTCAACAGCATTTTTCTAATTCTAATAGATTTTGCATTTTTGGTCACATAGAAAAAAGGAAACTTCACATACTCAAAAATGCCTTTAAAAACCCAACCCTGGTCCTACTGGCTGGATCTAATTGGTATTATGTGGATCATTACTTTAAGCTCGCCTCAGTCATCTCTTATGGATTATTAGTGATCGTTCTGAATTCTAAGCCATGATAATGAATTTGGACTATTTTTAAGCCAGAATTAATTCAATAAATGTGTACTGTATAGCTCACAAAATTTCCAGGAATCTGAATGTTGCTGCCCAAACACTACTGTCCCAGAATGAATTCTCCACACCCCCTAACTCAAATCATGGCTTCTGTATCAAGGTCCAGGATGAGTCTCAGTAACAGACTGAGGGTTATGTACCCACACAAAAGTGCCAGAGATTCTAGAAAGGCAAATAGCTGGCCTTTTCAGATTCTGTGTTACAAGGTGGGCTCTGTTTTCCAGTAAAACCTTTAATCTGGGAAATACCCAAGACATGGAAAGGATTCTCTATCCATTATGGTAACAAAAATAACTTAAAGAACAATCTCAAATCTTTTGTTTATTAGCACAAAGTTTATTCCTCACTCATATGACAGTTTAAGTTAAAAATCACTACCGACAGAGGCATAGATTCTGCTTCAAGATGGTATCCAATGACTTCTACCTGGTGGCACTCTTGCCTTCTTCGGCACTTGGTTTCTAAAGTCACTCAGGAAGTGTGGAGAAGGCACGCCCAAGTCCTAACAATCTCAGGCTTGAACTGAGACCTCTTACTTTCACTCATATACTACTGGGGCTGCATAGATACAAAGGAGGTCTGACAAGTATAGTCCCTGCAAGGTGTCATTTCCAAAGGCAGAATTTCACAATGGAGTGAGAAGACACAACTCTGGTAGGCAGCTAGCAGCCTCGGCCACAGGTCCAGATGGACAACTAAAACGTGAGTGATGTCCACTACTCTAACATTACGTTGTCTGTTTTCAGCAATGTTGCAAGTAAGCCACCATTAAAACGAGAGAGATGAAGATGGGCTAAGTTCAGAACCCAGTAAATATAAAAAGATATTGGATAAGAATTATTTCTAGGCTCGGGCACTTAGGTGGCTCAGTTAGGTGTCTGACTCTTCATTTCGGCTCAGGTCATGATCTCATGGTCATGGGATGGAGCCCTGACTTACGCTCTGTGCTCAGTGGGGAGTCTGCTGAAGATTCCCTCCCTCTCTCTCTCTCTCTCCCTCTGTCCCCACCTCTGCATTCTCTAAAAAAAAAAAAAAAAAATTTTTTTTTTTTTAAAAGAATGACTTCTAGCCTAAATCTTAGAACTGAGATTGCTAGCACAAGAAACTCACTAGAAGGACATAAGTAGAAGCCAACTCAGTATTGTTTCTGATGCTGTTTGTGCTACCAAAGCAACCACGAGGCCAGACTGCAGAAATTTTGTCACTGTTGTGAACCCAAAGGCAATCTCTGGGCTCTAAACCTGCTGCAGAAACAGCAAGACATGAAAGCTGTTTGGCCCCAAGCACATCCCTCTTCGGATGTGCCAGAGGGGGTTACAGACAGAAGGGTTACTCCCAGAGCAAGCACATGGGCTAACCAAGAAATCTGCTTTATCCAAGAGCAGGTTGTCTTTGCGTTTCCTACCCAACGAATTGTAATATGTACCACAAACCTGTGACTGCTCTGTATTTCCTACTCTTTTTTCAAATGAGAATTTTTATTGTGGTCATCCAGAAGACAGTATCATTTCATATAAGATACCTGGGCAATAATGGCAACAGGGCAAAAAAACAAAAAAGTAACCGATATTCCGCTGTATTATAAATAGTCAAATTAGGAAAAGTTGTATCGCCATGATGGAGAGAATTGCATGTTACCTGGAAAGCCTGGATTTTTATCTGGATGTACTAACTTGTTGGGATTTTGGATCATCTTCTATGGAAAGATAGTGTGTTCTATGTGTGAGGAAAAAAAAAAACACATATGCACAGATATTCAGATGACCAAAGGAACAGTCTGTGACAGTGCTTTAAAATACTCTTCTTTCTCCATCCTCCTAGTAACAGTACCTCCCAAGTTTTAGGTGATTACCTACTAGAAACTGTATTTCTCAGTCTCTCTTGCCACAGTAGGGCCATGTGATGAAATTCTCGTCAACAGCATTTGAGGAGCAACATATGTACAACTTTCTGGTCATGCTGTTGGCCTTCCACTAAGTTTCCCCTTCTTTTTCACCCTAACCATAAATGTGGTAGTGTCGATCCAGTTTTGGTCATTCAGATGAGGACAACAACCGAAGGAACGGCAGATAGATGGGACCACGCTTGCTCTACAACTGATCTACCTATTAGGTAGGAGTTTTATCTGAGAAAAATATATACAGTCTCTGTCATGTTAGCCATTGTTTAAGTAACTGAACCAATAATCTGCTAGAGGTCAGAACTCTACCCCATTACATAGACTTGAACGTAAAGGAAGTGAATGCTTCACAGAGTGTTTGAAATCTGCTTCACTATTTCTTACATTCCTCTATCTTCTTAGGGCAGTGTTATTTTGGCCCTGAGGAAACCGCTTATTACTTATATATTTATATTACTAGAATCTAGTAATATATCTTTCATTCAATACTGAATTTGGGGGTACACATGTGTCTAAAAAGCAACTGGTTCCCAAACAATTTTCATTCCCAGATCAAGTTTTCAAATGCTGAATGACGGAAGCTTGCTGGCACAGAGCCACCAATGAGCTGCAGAGGCGGAAGGTGAGACTAGAAGGCAGTCATCCCACTCGTGTCAATGCTCATAGGAAGAGTCTGTCTTCTTGTCTCTTCTTTAAAATGTTCTTGTCCAACTGGAAACAGCCTAGTGTAGAACTTCAGAAAGGAGTTTGGAGCTAGTCCACTCAGATTTTTCACTGGATGAATTACTTAACCTTTTTCAGTAAAACGAGAGTAATGATTCCTATTTCCCACTTCCAAGGGTCAAAGATTCAATGATTTACACACACAACACTTAGAACTAAGTTGGCACATAATAAGTAATCCATATGTGAATATTAGAAAACGGTATCATTGGGTCACTGGATCTGATTATAGAGAGATTTTTTAAATAGATTATCATAAGATGTGCTTAGATTTTAACTGCCTACAAGCATATTCCTACTCCATCGCCAATGATGCAGGATGCTGTCAGAGAGTCAATAAAATTTCCTGGGAATCTAAAGGACTCCATGAGGTCACTCCAGAAACCCCAGGAAGAACACTGGCATAGATTAAGGGGGGTAAGGATGGGAAAGGTGTACAGGCAGGGACCTAGATAATTGGAACACTAGGTTTCTTGGCAGTTTCCATCTGTTTTGCCCTTGTTTCACATTATTTAGCAACATTCTCTTAAGTTCTACTCGGATACTTGTTTTCAATTCTAGTACCTGTTATGTCAATCTGTTTACCCAGCTTAATTTAACAAATATTATTCACTATACACAAGGCACTGTGTTAGGTGATATGAGGAGTACACACACACACACACACACACACGCGGGTGCGCACACACACACGCACACAGCCATCTCTACGAGCAGTTGCTTACACTGCAATGCTTTCTAGAAAGAGCGTATACAAAATAAATTTGGAAGGAAGATAAAATTTTATAGCTATTATAACACAAAAAATTTCTCTGAGAAAAAGTAAAGAAAGATTGCTTTTGGGGAAATCTTTCACGTGAAAGTTGGTGCTTATATTCTATTTTATTTTATTTTATTTTTTTTTAAAGATTTTATTTATTTATTTGAGAGAGAGAATGAGATAGAGTATGAGAGGAGGGAGGGTCAGAGGGAGAAGCAGGGCTCCCCGCTGAGCGGGGAGCCCTGCTTATATTCTATTTTAAATGACTGCTAAGACGCCTATGACCAGAGATGGAGCTCTCGCATTAAAACATGGAGATGAAAAAAAAAAAGGTAGGTTGCAGAAAATAAAATAAAAGGAGAGAAAAGGGCAATGTATGAGTACATGATCAAGGCTGAACCTTATAGTAAATAAAACTGGAGATGGACATTGGGTTAGGGTCTTTGGATGATCTGAAGCCTGCAGTCAGGGAGCCAGATGTCATTAAGTGAATAATTCCAGATCATATAATTTCACTTGAGAACTGTTAACATCAACTGTGTTTCAGATAACTTGTTAATATATTTATCAGCTATCTCTTGGCACTTCATTTTAATCTAACATGTGCATAATTTTTTCTCTCACCTGTGAACTCCTCCAGAGCAAAATTCACTCTTACCAGTATTTGAATTCTTAGAATATCTTGGTTTCCTCAGCAACAGGACGTTTGCTTGTTCTTACCACTTTTCCCCCTTGCAACCATACTTGACTATATTGACTCAAGGCAATTGTTTTGGGTTTTTAATTTAGTTACTGAGCCACGAGGCTTGATGTTCAGATGCTATCACTGGTTTGGCTTGAGAGTGCCTTTGATATCACCACTGTAATATGTCCAGAACATTTCTATAACTTATCAACAAGCAGCACTAACTCACATACAGATACAATGTATCATAGCCAAGAATAAATCACTGTAGTTCTAAAAATAAAAGCACTTATTACAAAGTGATTTGCTGGTAATTCTACTGATGCCAGATAAGCTATGGAAAACAGTTTCATTGAACATAAAGGGTTATCTGTGGGGCACCTGGGTGGCTCAGTCGGTTAAGCACCTGCCTTCAGCTCAGGTCATGATCCCAGGGTCCCGGGATCGAGCCCCCCCGTCAGGCTCCCTGCTTGGCAGGAAGTCTGCTTCTCCCTCTCCCACTCCCCCTGCTTGTGTTCCCTCTGTCAAATAAATAAAATCTTTTTTTAAAAAAAAGGGGGTTAACTGTCCGTCAGCAGCAGCAGGTCACAAACACATTGTGCAGTTATAAGTGGAATATTCAATAAAGTAAACAGTGCACAAAGACTTAATCATTTAGATGGCCCTTAAGTAGTTATTAGCTGTGGCTCAGAAATAAGCTTGTAAATACAAGTTCTATAAAGGTGAGGATTTACTGAAGAATAATTTCAGGTACGTGCTACCTAGAGAAAAATATGAACTCTGACAGAGAAAAAGTTTCCCATTTTGTAAGCAAACAAATCCAATGAGGTAATATTGATATATTCATAAAAAAAAAAACTGTGATTCTACAATAACAAGTTGCCTGTTTTTGTAAGTCAATACATCTTAGACAAGGTTGATAATACGTTTCTTATTTTTTTTTATTTGGTGTACCTAACAGAAGTGCTTAGAAAGGTGTCTAAATTTTTGACAAAGATGTTAATTTTCCTTAATAAAATATAGTGAACATAAAATGAATTACATAGCAAAGATGTTTCTATGTATATAAAAATGGATGCCATACAGTATAAAAATTTAACAATGTATAAAAGAAAAAGAAACAGAATGAGAGAGATCCTTTAGAAGTTAAAAAGACCTGAAGCTTTTTAGCAATGCTTATTCACATATTTTATATAGTGTTATCCACCATCCAATTACAATCAACTTCCAGGTTCATATTAGCATCTTATTTAACTACTCTTTTTTTTTTTAAAAGATTTTATTTATTTATTTATTTATTTATTTGACAGAGAGAGACACAGCGAGAGAGGGAACACAAGCAGGGGGAGTGGGAGAGGGAGAAGCAGGCTTCCTGCAGAGCAGGGAGCCCAATGCGGGGCTCGATCCCAGGACCCTGGGATCATGACCTGAGCCGAAGGCAGACGCTTAACCCACTGAGCCACCCAGGCGCCCTTAACTACTCTTTCTTGTCAGCAATAAATCACTTAATTGAAGTGTGACTGGATCCACAGTTGATTGCAAAGTGAGTAACTATTACAACCCTTATGTGTGAAAAATAAGACAGCTTCAGGTAAGAGATGAGGCTATACAAAAGCCAACAAATTTAAGGCTACTGAATCATCTCTATAAATCAGGATCAAATGAGAATTTCAAGATAATATTTTGTGTGTGTGTGTGTGTGTGTGTGTGTGTGTGTGTATTACTGGTCTAAATCAAACTTACCAATTTACTCCCCAAATAAAAATAACTTCTGGTATTTTATTTTAGCATACAGTACCAACATTCTCATATCCCCTCAAATTATATATTATAGTCATCTTAACTTACACTTTATGTCTGTCACTAAATTCATTTATCTTTTTTATTGAGATACAATTCAGATATAACAATGTGTTAACTTGATACACTTAAATGAGGGCATTATGCTAAGTGAAAAAAGTCAGACAGAGAAAGATAAATACTATATGACCTCTCTTACATGTGGAATCTAAGGAAGCCGAACTCACAGAGACGTTGAGTAGCAGAAAGTAGAATGACGGTTGCTGGGAAGGGTGGGAATAGTGTGATATTGGCCAAAGGGTACAAACTTCCAGTCAAAAGATGAATAAGGTCTGAAGATAGAGCATGGTGAGTATACTTAATAATATATCATCTACTTGAAAGTCACTAAGAAACTGCATCTTAAATTTCTCACCACAAAAAAGAAATGGCAATTATGTGAGGTGATAGGAAGGTGTTACCCAACACTACACTGGTAATCATTTTGCAATATATAAGTGTATCAATATTTATTTTTTTGGTAACATCTCTAATATCCTCGTTTTTTCTATCCAAAGATTCTCCTTTTCAAATTCCTACTTGGGGGATGCCTGGGTGGCTTAGTCAGTTAAGCGTCTGCCTTTGGCTCAGGTCATGATCCCAGGGATCATGCAGGGAGTCTGCTTCTCTCTCTCTCTCCCTCTGCCCCTCCCCACCATTTTCTCTCTCTCTCTCAAATAAGTAAAATCTTTAAAAAAATTTTTTTAAATAAATTCCTATTTGGTCCCTTGTTCATATCCCACATCTGATCATTACAATAGTGTATCTTCTGGTCAAGGTTCTCTCAGTGTTTCTCCTTCCAATCAGAATAAACACTGTTTTAGCTATAGTATTCCACTGCTCAAAATGTCAATGGTATTTTCCTAACATTAAATCCCAAACAATTCTGACATTCGGAGCCACAGAATTTGCCATTAATGAAACTTTTGATCTGATAGCACTCTTCTTCTGTAACAAACTCTTAGATTAACTAGGCTTACTAGCCTCTCACAGTACTTGCTCATCTCCCTGTTTCTCACTTTATGCTTTTCTTCCTTCTAATTGGGCTTTGCCCTTTTTCCTTCAACTTGATTTTTCAAACCAGAGTTCATAAACCAAGCCCATTAACTCTGGTCTCTAATCACTTTGTCTTTTCCAAAAGTCCTATAGCAAATGTATTGTTACAGCTGGTCTAATTTATCTGACATTTAATCATTTAATTTTCTGTATTATAATCTAAATTTCAAGATGTATAAATGTTGACTCCCCAATTAGATTAAAATTTCAGGCAGATTGGAAACAATTTGGTCTTTTAAAACACACATGTGGGGGCTCCTGGGTGGCTCAGATGGTTAAGCATCTGCCTTCGGCTCAGGTCATGATCCCAGGGTCCTGGGATCGAGCCCCGCATCGGGCTCCTGGCTCAGCGAGGAGCCTGCTTCTCCCTCTCCCTCTGCCTCTCTCCCTGCTCATGCTTTCTCTCTCTCTCTCTGTATCTCTGTGTCTCAAACGAATAAATAAAAAAACTTAAAAAAAAAATTAAAAAAATAAAAATAAAAAAATAAAAAAATAAAACACACATGTGGGGGCACCTGGGTGGCTCAGTCAGTTAAGCAACTGCCTTTGGCTCAGGTCATGGTCGCAGGGGCCTGGGATCAAGCCCTGAGTTGGGCTCCCTGCTCAGCGGTGAATCTGCTTCTCCTTCTGCCTCTATGCACCTGTTCCCTTTCTTTCTGTCTCTCAAATAAATAAAATCCTTAAAAAAACTTAAAAAAATAAAACACACATGTGCACAGAGTAACCACATCAGAGGTCTTTTTGTCCCCGAGCATCTCTTCTCCCCTTCTTACTTAGTACAGCTTCTGCTTTTCACCTGCATACATGACCACCTTGAAGGTAACTGGGCCCACGAGGCCACTAAATTCTGGCCAACGTCCCACAAGAGGAAAGGTTTTATGTGACTTCGAGCAAGAACCCCCAACAAGAGGGAGAATACTGTTTGTCCTTTGTCCATTAAGAAAGAGCACAAGTAACAGAGGTGGGTTTGAGGCAGAGGTCACACACAGATGACAGAAACCAAACAAGACCACGGACCCCCTCTTCGTGAAGCATCCCTATCAGCGCCAGTCTATACAACTGACTGATACTCAGACTGAAGTGAAAAACAAACTTCCATAGTGTTGAAATCAAACTGTTTTTGTAATTGGTAGTATTCCTAACTGGTACACTGGATTTTAAGCATTATTAGCATAAAAATAGTGATAGTGGAATCACTTCCATTTCAAGTTTGTTTACACAGCAATCTGCAAATAGAATACATTTATAGTTAAACCTTGCATCCATTCACAAATATCAAAGTAAAAAAGAAAAAAAAAATGGGCTTTTAAAAAGATAACTGAACATGAAAACAGTACTTCTATACACGCCATTAATATCAAGGCTCCAACACTATCCCATTTTCTTCAAATTGGCTAGGAATCTATCACAAATGCTGCCTTCATAAATAACCAAAAAGAAAAAAAAAAGTATTCTTTGGACTAACCTGTGTCATCTGCTATTTGATGTTTAAAACATTTTTGAGCTATTTTCCAAAAAGTACTAGACAACTCAAGAACAACTGACCATCCATATGGAAAGAATATGTCACTTCATATACTTTGTACACAGGTTCTTTTGCATTTTAAAAATTTTAGCAGATATAAACAACAAAGAATTGTCTCCCAGAGGTGTAGTTAACAGTCACTCAACAAGTAATAGGTCACTTGATTGTAACCCCATGGTTTTGAAATGAAATGAAGGAAGGCAGAGAGAGAACAAGTGCTTAATAAGACATTAAGAAAATGTCATATGAAAATGAAGTAGATTTTTGGCTTTTTCTGCAAATACAACTAATTATCTAAGAAAAGAGTAAGTACTGCCTCTCTTGGCATTTCAGTGAGCCACTAATTCCTAATTACAATCCCAATTACAGCAGGAATTAAAACAATTTCAGGAGATACTAACAGGTAAATGAATAATTTGTACCTCTGTTTTAACGACAGGTAAAAATTCACAAAGTTGACAGCTCTTGAAAGCAGTTTAATAGCTTTAAAGTTCATTTATCCAAAGCAATTAAGAGTTTTCAAAGGAAAGCACTCATAAATTGAACTGATTTTCCAGTCAGCACATACTCAATGAAGATGTCACTGGACATGGGCTCCCAGCTTCGGCTATGCTATGAAGCTAGCTCTAGGACTTCTTGTCCTACCACACAAGGACTGTGGACATCACAAAAGCAAAGCCTAAACACTTAAGTAGATAATGTTAGTGTCTGCGCTGGAAATCATCTTCCATCATCCCAAGTTAGTGGTGAAGAAATAGGCTCACAGATGTAACGTGACTGAGCCAAAGCAAGTAATTCTGCTGACGACAGTTTTCACATGCATCAAGAACTCCTCTTCACCCTCAAATTTAACATCCCTTCCATTATCACACAGCCTATCCACCTTCTAGGCTGGAAACTGAAAGAGGAGGAAGGGAGGGGGTGCAGGAGCCAAAGGAGGAGAAGGGAGAGAAGAAAAAAAAAAGACACACAGAATCCTTCTTACAGTTCATTTCCATACACATCAACCAAATCAGAAAACAGGCAGTTTATCGAGGTTCTGTCCAAGGACAGATGTCAAGAGTTCAAGTCCCCACTGATTACTAGCCAAACTGCTTTTCAGAACCAGCTCTGCAGAGGTGCCTTTATAGGATGTCAGCTCGAGAAATTTCTGTACTTGGAGTCAGTAGTTTCTCCACATCATTTAAATAATCCAATAAATGAAACTAATAAAAGTGGCTAACCATCACTGACTTTCTCCTATATGCAGGCAATTGGCTAAGAAGTGTATTTAATTATTTTCTTCTTTTAACAATTCTACAATCTAAACATTATTGTCTTCCTATTATTTGCTGAAGTCTGTGAGTGTTTCCAAAGGTTGCCACCACATCAAATGACGGAAGTGACATTTATAACCTGGTTATTGGGTAGAATATACTTGCTTAATCCACTCATGCCAAGTAGCCCTGCTCTAAATTGCATCTCAACACGGAACAACATTTCTTAGACTCTATTGTGAGTCAGAGGATCCTAGTTTTTGCAAAAACACTTTATTTTCAGTAATTGTGGCAAACATTTTTTTTAAAAGATTTTATTTGAGAGAGAGAGAGAGCACGCACAACCAGAGGGAGAGGGAGAAGCAGACTCCCCGCTGAGCAGGGAGCCCGACGTGGGGCTCAATCCCAGGACCCCGGGATCATGACCTGAGCCGAAGGCAGATGCTTTAACCGATTGAGCCACCCAGGCGCCCCCGTGGCAAAAAATTTTTAAAAGACAGTTGACAGAACTTTTTTAAATATAAAATTTCTACACTTGGATTAATGTATATAATAGATTCTGTTTGATCCCCACAAGAATTCCATGACATAACGTGGAAGCTGATTTTCCTATATTACAAATGTAGAAACTCAGAACGTGACAGATACGGTTGACAGATTTAGCTAAAAGAAATATAGGACACCCAGTTAAATTTGAATTTTGATAAAGATCAGATGTTTTTAGTGTTTTTCCCAAATACTGCATACCTGTATTAAAAAATTTGTTATGGGGCGCCTGGGTGGCTCAGTCGTTAAGTGTCTGCCTTCGGCTCAGGTCATGGTCCCAGGGTCCTGGGATTGAACCCCACATCGGGTTCTCTGCTTCGCGGGAAGCCTGCTTCTCCCTCTCCCACTCCCCCTGCTTGTGTTCCCTCTCTCGCTGTCTCTCTCTCTCTCTCTCAAATAAATAAATAAAATCTTTAAAAAATTTAAAAAAAAAATTTGTTATTTGTGTGAAATTCAAACTTAACTGAGCAACTTTTATTTTACCTGGAAACCCTATTGAGAAGTGCCCTAACCAAGGTCAGAGGCTAAAATCTTCATCTCTGGACCACCTCTACCATGTGGTGTTAACTGGTAGATATTATTGCTTAGAAATGTGGAAGGGGTCATAAACAGATGGCTATTTCAGTTTCCTTGTCAACTGACTGAAATCTCAATTATGTTCTTCATTTTCTCACACGAAAAGTGAATTTAGAAAAAAATTATTCTAGTTGATATTCACTCTTGTAAAAATGCCTACTGTTTTCTATTTCCAAAGTACTTTACAGTTTATTATCTCATTGATAACAACCTTCAGGGAATAAACTGAAGAGTTGCTGTTCATATTTTTTTTTCCAGATTTGATGATCAAGGCTGAGAAAATTTAGAAAATCCAACCAGTTTCTCACAGCTACTAGGGACATCTAAGCCTGAGGTACAAATCTTGTTACATAAAAATCCAATTACGTGGGCGCCTGGGTGGCTCAGTTGGTTAAGCGACTGCCTTCGGCTCAGGTCATGATCCTGGAGTCCCAGGATCGAGTCCCGCATCGGGCTTCCTGCTCAGCAGGGAGTCTGCTTCTCCCTCTGACCCTCCCCCCTCTCATGTGCTCTCTCTCTCTCTCATTCTCTCTCAAATAAATAAATAAAATCTTTAAAAAAAAATCCAATTACGTAAAAGTAACATATATTCTATTTCCATTATAGTAAGATAACAATAGTAAAGGCTATTTTTGACCTTTACTTTAACAGACAATTATTAGGGATGAGCCACTCTACCTTATCCTGGCGTGTATCAAAATGGTAAGATCAGAGAAAAAACGTATGATTTCCTGAGTAAATTTTAAAAATCACTTCATTTAAAAAGTCTTTAAACTTGAAAAAAGGGTTGGATGTTTTAAAAACATGTCAGCATCACACAAATATGGTGTCTTAGTTTCTAATTATAATATTGTCTTAATGTCTTATGATAGAGACTTGGTTCTATTATATTGTTAATATATATATATATAAAAATCATTCAGCCTTTAACCAAATAAATAAGCCTAACACAGAAAGACAAATACTACATGATACCACTCCCATGAGGAAACTGAAAGAGTAAAGTCACAGAAGTAGAGTAGAATGGTGGTTGCCCAGGGTTGCGGCAAGTGGGAAATGGGGAGGTATTAGTCAGAGGTAACAAAGTTTCAGTTATGCAAGAGGAATAAACCCTAGAGATCTTCTGTTTAACATAATACCTATAGTTAAAAATACTGTATTATACATTTAAAAATCTGCTAACCCTCTTATCACGAAAAATAGAATAATAAATAAGATGGTGGGAAGAAACTTCTAGAGATGATGGACAGGTTTATAGTACTGATTGTAGTGATGGTTTCAGGGGTGTACGTATACTTATCTCCAAACTCATCAAGTTGTACCCATCATATATGACTTCTATATGCCAAAAGGTAGTCAGAAACAAAAGGAAATGAAAAGAACTTAGGAAGGAATCACCGAAGTTCAATTATGTCAAGTGTATTTCATAGCAGTCAAGACAGCTATGTTAAATGACCTCCTCTAACAGGTAAATGAATTAAAGCCATCAGTCGTTTAGTGAACCAACTTGTCTGGCATGCCTTTGCTCAAAAACTAACTACTGCGAGAGGCCGAGGGTTGCTTCCATGGCTAGTATTAGGGGGGAATCGTAAGGATTCAGCTAAATTAAACAGTCAAAAGTCTTTTCCAAGATCAAGTGGACAAATATCAACACATTTAAAAATATATGAAGAGGGTTAAGAAAAAAAATCAAAGCCATTGTCCTTGATTAGCATTTAAAATGAAAGAGTATAGAAGATAATTAGGAAGGCTAAAAGTCAGCTGCTATTTGTAAAAAGAGCCATCTTTAAAAAAATGCTCATAACTCAATTGCTCTTTCCTTCCTCTTCTTGACCCCATGTTCTCTCTCTCCTTTCTTATGCAATCTTCCCTCTGTTCCCTTTCCTATTTCTCTTAGAATCCTTGTCTCTCTTCTTTTTCTCAGCATCATCAATTTCTTTTGGTACTGGGCTCTTGGTTTTTCATTATTACACTAATTTTCCTCTCATCTTTTTCCACCTTTCCATCAATTTTTCATAAATAGAATTTGTAATGAGGCAATACATTTTAAAAGACTTTACAGCTATATAATACTATAAGTTATTGATAAATGCATTCTAATACCTGTGTATTACTGAATAGGTCATCAGGTGTCTAATTACCATGTTTCAAAATGACACTTAGAAATGTTTTGTAAGACCTGATATAACTTTAAGGTTTATTATTTTTTTTAAAGATTTTATTTATTTACTTGACAGAGAGAGAGAGAGCACGAGCAGTGGGGAGGGGCGGAAAAGCAGACTCCCCGCTGAGCAGGGAGCCTGATGTGGGGGCTCAATGCCAGGACCCTGGGATCATGACCTGAGCCGAAGGCAGATGCTTAACTGCCTGAGCCACCCAGACGCCCAAGGTTTATTTTATCATGTTTATTATGTTCATGAGTAGTGTTGCTTTTTTTTTTAATATGATCTTATATACTAAAATTTTCAGTCTCTTGATACATGATATTTAACATATTAGCAAATAAGAATATTTAGAAGGGTTGTATTACACTGAACCATATTTCTTCAAGTAGAAAATTCTACTACAGCCTATATAGTAATATTACATAGATACTAACATTATTTTATTAACTCATGATTTTTTTTCAACAATGAAAAATGAAGTCGGCCTTGACCAGCCCATTGGGTTTCTACAAAAGAACTGCCACTGATCTTACCATCTGGCATTTGCATCCATGCAGAATGTCTACCTAATCTTAGTGCTATTCAGTCTGATGATGCCTACGTATTTTTTTTATTAATATTGCCATACAAAGCTAGATATTAGCTAATGTCTATTTCACCCCATTTTCACTGGTGTGACTTTTTATTGTGAATAATTCTATTTGTTAAAGATATTTAGAAAACTTAAGTCTCAAGAAGAATTGTTCTATATATTACAATTGTTTAAAGTCAAATTACCTAACATGTATCCCATAACACTCAAGCAAAAGCACTTGTGCTTGTCAGCCCATTCTAAAAGGTGAATTTAAAAATATCAGCAGATATTTCACTTTAAGTCTTTTCAACAGGTTCTCGGGATATATATGAGTCATAAACTTTTCTTTTTTGTGATTGATTTATTTCTCCTTACCTTCCTTTATAAGAGTAAAGGATATTACAAAAGGGTTTATTCATTTTAATGTGTAAAATACATTGATCTTCACTGAATATATATCATCACCAAGATGCCCTCAAAATTAATCCAACCTGACACTTACGGAAGCTCTATTTTCTCTGAAATTTCATTTTATTTCCCGTCATACTCATTTTAACCAATCCCCATTCACTGATTAAAGCAAAGCATCAACACTTTTCATATAAAAAACACAGACTTGAAATCTGGAGAAATATTTCAATTAGCTTCTAAAAATTCTATTCCATTCTCCAATGTGATTCAACACGTTGTCCATCTGAGCAGATGGACCCTCATCTCAGAACCGTTTTAGGATTCATGATTCATGGCAACCTCCTGTCCCAGGTACACAGACACCTGCTCGTGGCATCACTGTAGCCTGGCCCGATTCCAGACGCCAACAGCTCCCACTGCTCCTGAGGTCTCGCGGTTTAAAGCGATTTGGGCAGATGCAGAGCCATGTAAGGAAGAGGACGCTTTCCTTCTAAAAGTAGTGTGCTGTCTTTTTCTCACAAGACGGGAGAAGCTAACAGATATTAGCTTAGTATTAAGAAATATCAAGAAATATTAAGTCTATGGGGCGCCTGGGTGGCTCAGTCGGTTAAGCGGCTGCCTTCGGCTCAGGTCATGATCCCGGGGTCCTGGGATCGAGCCCCGCATGGGGTTCCCCGCTCGGCGGGAAGCCTGCTTCTCCCTCCCCCACTCCCCCTGCTTGTGTTCTCTCTCTGTCAAATAAATAAATAAAATATTAAAAAAAAAAAAAAAAGAAATACCAAGTCTGGTACTTACCGTTTTCTTTGAGACCTATGGAGTCCCCGAGCACCTACCTGGGTAATAGCGGGCCAGGCCTGTAGCACTGCCGAACACCTGCCACAACAACGAAGGATCTTCCTCTCGATTTTTTTTGAAAACTTCGTCTAAGGCACTTGTCCAGTTGAGTTCATTTAACACAATTGTTGCTGATAAAAAAAAAAAAAAAGGAAAAATTCAAATTTATAATTACTTATTGAATCTGTCTTCATTTATTTGCAACATGTTGTTAAACTTTTTCATCACTTTAGCTCTAAAAGTACTCTAACCCAGTGGTTTGTCAACAAGTTTAGACATGGAATTATTTCTCCAAACAAATGTTTACATGATGGAGGCCATACTGACATTCTGGGCTGGGTAATTCTTTGTTGTGGGAGCTATTCTGTGTTTTGTAGAATGTCGAGCAGCACCTATGGCCTCTACCCATTAGATGCCAGTACCACACGCCCCCACCCCCAAGCTGGGACAAGCAACATGTTTCTGACATTGTCAGAATACAAATAAAACCGCTCCCTGTTGAGAACCACTGTGATACGTAAAACAGGCAATAGCAGCTCTCCTGGTTGAGAAGGTGGGGGGCGGGCATACTTCCCCTTGAAGCAGCTCCAAAGAAACCTACAGAACACCTGAGGACACAGTTTAATGGCCACACTTCCCTCAACTACCGATGAATCTCTGTAACACACTAACATAATTTGGTCCCTACTGGAATTGAAAAAAAAAAAAAAAAAGATGTTTGTCATCTAACATCATCTATCAACTGTTTACACAACAACAACAACAAATGTATACATCTTGACAAAGAGAAAATTCATTCAGAGGCTTGACAATACTGACGTTAGAAATCGGAAGTAGCTGATGCTTTACTACTACCTTTGCGAGCAATAGTTCTTTTTCTCTGGTTAGTTCAATTAAATATTAGAGAATGATGTTAATAAGGGCCAGGCCATCAATTTTGACTCTTACTTGTAACTACTGATTGAACTTGGATAGGTATTAAAAACACATGCCATCCATTAGAATTAAAGAGAAGCAATCACAATGTGGGATTTAGCATATAATTTATAATTATGGGCCTCCATGATCAGAGCATCTTATTTCTAACATATTAAACATTTACTTAGCTTAGAATATTATTTTCCCTTTACACAAAAAGATGACATACATCATCTCACATCTTTTTTTCCCCCTTTATATGGAAAATATGTACCGTGCCCCCAGCAGATTAGGAGATTGGACCACTGTGCACTTGAGAATCTATGGTCAAGCCTAAACAGTGGAAATGAGTGTGGGATAAGGACCAGAGATACTTCTTAATTTCTATTCTTTTCTGTGACCACAGCAAATCAAGAAAGCAAATGCAGTCACGGTTAAATCGAGCCCAATATTTTGTAAAGGAAAAAGAAGAGTTTCTAACAAGAAAGATGCACAGCATATGTGTTTATATTTTAAAATTTATCATTTACAAAAAAAAAGATGAAAACAAGGGTATTGTGAAATTGTCCTGGGATTGGCATCCTAATGCATTTCTCATTATTCAGAGCTAACAAGATTTCCATCTTTATGGATGTGATTACTTGCAGAAAGATCAGTTGTGTGTGTGAATATTCATGAGCTGGGTCAGAACCATGATGTGTCTGATACTAGTGAATTTATATTCAAAAGCATGATCCAATGAACATTAAGTGGCCTGTTATATAAAAATTTATATTCACATAGATAACCTGAACTAATACTATTCATGAATATTTATAGTTATATACAAAACATCACAGAAAAGGAGGAACATTGTACTTTTCTTTAAACATTCATGAATTTTACAGTAATATTCTACTGAACAAATAATCTTGTTTATTTATGATCCAGATACACTTCATTAATTGCCAATCTACTCTAGCTATCTCTTCAGTTTCCTTCACTCTTTAATTCACATTAAGCAACAACTGATATCTAATTATTTTTAATAAAGTTTTGTTTGTTTTCAAGGCTAATTGGTTTCTTAGTTTTATTTGATAACAACTACTAAGTATCAGGCTTTGATATGCTGACTGTTAATTATACTTTTAGGTACTTGGGGGACAAGTCAAGCTCTGAAATAGTATTATGGTGATGGGTCTTAAAGTTTGCAGTTTATATATCTGAAAATTCTTTTTCAGGTAAGACATTACTGAAGTAGATATCAAAATGTTTTTCTCAAAACTTGTTCATCTGCAAATGAGCCAAGGACATAAAGAATCTGTAATAATAGACACTTGAACTGATTTTAAGTTTCGTTCAAATGTAAGAAATGGTACTGTATACCTATCATATGTGCAAGGCTTAATTCCAGATTAAGGATACAGATGCTTCCATTTGCCCCCGTATATTTATCAAGATTTTTTTAGTGCCATCATTATTCTATTACTCATTATCTTTACTTGAATGTCCGAAGCAAGAAATCAAAATCAAAGAATCTGCCGCAGAAGTGCAAAGTTAGCTCCAGTCTTTAATCAGAGAACTTTAGAGAGACATTCATTCAATTATAGTGTTCCAATTCCTTAAAACACCAAAATTACAAAGTAAAATAAATTGCTGCATTAGAAATTCATTTTTTTCTCAAACTATACTGAACAAGTTAAAAATGCATTAAATATGTAAAGCGTCAAAGCAAACCAAAAAGTATGAATGCATTTTCGATCCTTCTTGGTTATTTGGCTATATTTTTCTGATCCACGCTATTACATTTGACTAATACACATATCTTATTTTAGTTTCTTAAACTGGGTTCCTAAAATGAACAGATTTTTATCTGCTTAACCTTATAAAATGAAATAGCTTCTCCAGAATCACTAAGGTGTCTCATCTCTCTCCATTTCTATGCCATTAGCATAACTCAGGCTAAACAATACTGAAATAACTGGGTAATCTGCAGATGACAGAAGAATGAAACTAATGCAGAATATTGGCTGTGTTAAAAAGAAGTTTATGTTATTTCCTGAACCTATTATCTTCCCCTGCTACTTCCATTATAATTACCTGCATATTTTTTTTTCTTTCGCTCTCTCCTACTTAAATTCCTAAGTAGACATTATTTAGGAAGATGTTTTTAAGTAATTCTTCTGGCTACAACTCTGTAGAAAAACTGGTGCATTAGAAAAGTTAAAAGTTACTATTAGATTTTTTTGTTGTTGTTTCATATTACCCAGTGGTAAGTGGTTACGCTGGTGCCTATCTGTCCTCAACCAGTATTTTTAGTCTCGTCTACTTCCCTACGACCATAGTACTTAAATGATATAAAACATAATCTTTCTATGATGAAAAAAAAATAAAATGAGCCCAAATACCTCAGAAAATTATTTTCAACAAATATTACTGTTTAATAGGAATATGAAAATGTACTGTTCATTCTTATAAAGACTCGACTCTCAAGAAGTCAATGTGGCATCCTGACTCACTAGAATTCAACACTTTGTTTCCCTTTGTCATTGTATATTACAAAGACTTTTCAAAGCAATTACTTTTCCGTAAGTCACAGTCTTTACTTGGAGGTCTACAGAAAATCAAAATGCAAAGAATTTTATTTAACTGAAGAAATAATGATATAAATTGGTAGCCAAAAAATATTTTACATAGGAATTTCAGAATAAATTATTAAAAAAAAATCTTGGAATATTTCTTGGCCCCAAACAGAACTTCATCCTTTTATTTAGACAGATATACTTAAGTACATAGATAACAGCTCTGACTACTTTTCTATAGTTGTTTAGCAATACTTAAAATTATATTGTAGTTCATATTTTCAATTACACATTGTGTATGTATTGCTTTATTTAAGATGTGCTATATTCACTCACTGCTCCCCCCAAACTAGTAATGTTTTCATTCACACAAACTTTGAATTTCTCGCTTGAACAGATCTTAGAAGTACACGAGCAGCCTACATTTTTCTTTCCACTGTGGAAGACTAACTGGTCAATAGTGATCTAGCCTTGAACCTAGTGCCAATTACTAATGAACTTAACTAAGTGTCTTATGGCTGTGTGAAGAGTAAAGTTAGGGCTCATTTTATGCCCACTTCTAAGAAATGGAGATTTTTATCTTTGTTAGGATGTTTTATTTTGCAAAAAAAATAAGTCTTTTATAAATGTGCAAGGCTAAGCCTGTTAGAAGTCGTGAATGCTAGAAAAGTCAACCTTGACTTGGGGGCTTCTATTGTGAATGATATGAGAGGATTTCACCGCTAACTGATTCAGAACGCCCAGCATACATCTCTGTTCTTCCTATGTTTAGTTTTCAAAAACATGGCCTTGGTGCTCAGCAATTCTCTTTCAGAATATTCTATTGTTCAATCTGGCTTCTCAAGGGAACAAAGAAAAATCTAATTTGTAACAGCACAAAAGAAGTACCTTACATTTCCTGCTAATTCTTCTAAGATACATGACTTAAATCTACATCTTATTTATGACATGGATTACAGAATCATCAACAAGTTCTGAATCCCATTTTTCTCCATAAATTTCAACCCATAAAGCGTCGCACTACTGCTCCCTTTTAAATCTGAATACATTTTCTTGACTTAGTCAAGTTTCAGGGCCTCACCACGCTTTAATAGCACCATATGACTATTTGAAAAGCCTTAAGATTATTTAGAATGCCCATAAATGCCAACTACATCTTTCAAATGAAACAGAAGCTAGCTAAACAAAGAAAAAACATAGTAGGATTTTTTAAAATATAATTTTGATTAAGTGTGCATCAAAAATGTATTTTATAAAACACAAGATAGTTTTGACAAGTCTTTGAAAAGACCTGTAGATATGAAAGCTATGAAACAAAATAGATACTAAAATTACCTTTGTTTAACAATGCTAAATATGTTACAGTTAAATAAATAAAACTAGAGAACTGGCCAAAATGTTTAATATACTATTTCCATTTAACTAATAGTACTGCTCTATTATAGCCTTGCATTTAGGTAACATTGGTATGAGTTATTTAAACTATTCCCACTGATAAAGTCAGTGATATTTAATTAAGCACATACTGTGGCAGCAAGTGTGTTAACCCCTTTCTATACATTATGCCATTTAACTATTAGAGCGGCACTTTGAGATACTAATATTATCTCCTTTTTTCTATGACAAAAATAAAACCTACGAAAGGTGTTCAATTTGATAAAAAACACAGCGAGAGCTGTAGAGATAGCACTCAATTGTGTCAGATTCTAAAATTTGTACTGTTTATGAGCAACTGACTTCTAAGCTTTCATTATATGTGTAGCTCTGATTATCTAAAATTTTAAATGTAAAAAAAAATAACTATACCTTTGTGGCATAGTGTTTTTCAATTGAGAGCGCTGTTCCTCCCCGAGGAATGGTCAGGAATGCCTAGAGACAGCTTGATTGTCAAGATGCGTGAGAGCCTACTAGTATCTAGTGGCGAGAGACCAGGGATGCTGTGAGCATCCTACAATGCACAGGATGACCCCCACAACAAAGAATTACCCAGCCCAAAACGTCAACAATGCCAAGTTCGGAAATCTCGCTCAAGTACCACTATAATTATACACAGGACATTCAATGCACTTTTTAAAAAGCAATAGTCTCAACGAACAGTGTCAACAAAAAGCCGAAACAAAATTTCTTCAAAGTGAAAGTTAATATAATTTAAAAAGAGTATTTCATGACAGCAAATTAATACTTTGGGCCACATTTTCATATCCTTTGGATTGGACAAATTTTCATTTTAGTCTCAGAAATTCTAATACAGTCTTCTCATACCTGAGGAAGTAAGGATTTCAAAGCTAGTTTTTAGTGACACTAAATATCACCTTTTCCCACCCCCCGTTTTTGGACATTCACAGAATACTACAGTTTTGCTTTACTTTTCTTTTAATGAGTCAATGCTTACTCTGTGATTCTAAACTAAACTGATTTTACCTTTATAGCAAATGTTCATTTTATCCTATAATACATAAGGCAGTTATTAAAAGTTATATTTAACAGCTGAGCTGAACCAGATGTCACTAATTTTATTCATCAACTTCATCTCTAAAAAGAAAAATGTTAATAACAAGAAACCCACTGATCCAATTAAGTACACACACAAAAAGAATCCACTTTAAGGACTAGACAGTATGCATAAATATTAAAATGAATGAATGTTTTCAGTGGATTTGGCTAATGGAATCTCATCTAATCCCAGTGTAAATGAAAGATTAATAAGGTACAGGGAGATTGGAAGACCAAATCTCCTCTCTCTAATCACGTATGAGGCACCAGCATCTACCTCCCACTGCGGAAGGCCGAACAGAAGCCTCCAAAGGCACATGTGGACCCTGATGAGGAGATAAGCCTATTCCCACAGTGAATTTGGTACAAATATTAAAAGGCCCTTGTCCTTGTCAGTTCTCTAAGGTCCGTATTACTGAGAATCCTGGCCTTACTCCCTCTCTCTTTAGTTTCCCATAGATTGAGCACCTGGCTAATGCCCAGAACCCAGCTGTTCTGCTTTAATGAAATCTGCAAATTGTGGCGTGCATAGAAGGAGCTCAGAAGAAATCCACTCTGTCATTACAGAAAATAAGAATAATGCAAGGGAAATGGAAGACACTAGGATCTAATGTCATGTTTATTAATTGAGGGATTTTAACGTCACTTTCAATAAAATGGTAATTACTTGTAAGATTTTTCTTGGAGGCATGTAGGGATTCTGCTTCAGAAATATTGTAAGTATAGGAAACAAGGAAAAATCTTGGTTTTATCCTTCAGGCATTCTAAGTTTTTCCGTTTCTACTATCATCAAGACCAAATAAATGATTAGTAATTTGGTAGCCAAGAGCCTTTATCACTGGTCCAACAGGCTACTTTAATCATTTAGCTCCTAAAGCTTCTGTTTTCATCTGGAAAAAAAAAAATACAAATACAGTAGGGATCCTAGATGATCTGCAGGCTTAGTGTGAACGTCCAACAAGTTTATGAATAAAAGGCAATCCATGAACAATGGCTATGATTACAATTCTTTCCTCAGCTGTTTAAAAACCTGTATGGTACATACCTCCTTTAGCTGTTTGACACAGATGAAAGCGTCCTTCCATTGCTCAGCATATTATTTTAGTCTTGTCAGTTATTTTACTTGAACAGTAACATTCCTTTTATATACAGCAATGAGACTGTAATTCTATTCATTTTGTAATGAAGCCACTTCCCTTCCGTCTGCTATATTTAGAAGCTCTCACATGATGAGGTATTCTTCATTGGAATGTGATTGAAATATTATCATTTTAAATGTAAAAACATTAATTTGTAAATACAAACCAGCAACTTTAGAGTAATTGCCTGAAGAAGATCCAATTGCTCCCACTGATACTATTTCAGTCATTTTTATCATAAATTTGACTGTTTGTAATTAAAATTGTTAAAAAAAAAAGTTAAATACCTATTTCTACATATTAGCTTTATATTTCAGTAAACACAGAGCCTGCTAAATTTTGAAGAAATGAAAATACCTACAAATGCCCTAAACATCTTTTATCTAAACTTTTAAAAGTGAAATAAAATGTGGGTATGTCCCAAAAAAATAAACTATGAGACCATTCAAATGGAGTTGGGAGCCATATGAGAATATTCAATTAAGACCAAATTTTAAAAACCTCAAACTGAGAGTTTTTTTTTTTTTTTAACACATATAATATTTTCCTGGTGGGATGCTCTCCTCTGAATACTTAGCATTTATGAATTTAGTATGTGAATGCATGTAGTGTAAGTAAAGACTACTCTCACTGACTGCCTTCCCACTCATAGACCCCAGGTCTTGATGCCAGAAGGAACTATCTGACCTTGGGAAAATGAACCTCTCTCAAACCTCATCTTCCTCACCTGCTCAATGGGACTAATAAGAGCGTCTGCCTCAGAGCCATGTTGAAGATTACATGAACTTAGAACACTGTCACTTAGTAACTGCACAATAAATATCACCAGTCCTTATCATTATCTTATTTACTTCTTAATATCCTGCATACAAATGATTTTTTAAAAATATCTTGATGGGGGCGCCTAGGTGGCTCAGTCTTGATTTCAGCTCAGATCATGATCTCAGGGTCCTGAGAGCCAGCCCCACATTGGGCTCTCTTTCAGCGTGGACTCTGCTTGAGATTCTCTCCCCCTCTCTCCCTCTCTCTTTGCCCTCCCCAACTTGTGCTCTCTTTCCTTCTCTCTCTCTCTCTCAAATCTTAAAAAAGAAAATACAAAAATAAAAATATCTTGATGGAACAATTCTGATCGAGCTGCTAAACCACTAGGATGAGGAATTAAAACCTTGTATTCTCCCCTTGCCTCAAGGAACTCTCACTTTGGCCCCAAATTAATGGCCAACAACACTAATTCATTTTACCTTACATGAAGAAAACAGTCTGCAAACTCTTCCAAAACCATTGACGTAAGAGAATGCAAACTGAAAGAAAAAAAAAAAATCTCATGATATCATTTAATGTACCATGTAGTTTAATTTGGGTGAGGAGGTAATTTGTACAACGGGATACTTCCAGCACTCCTGAAATCAAACCACATTGGTGAACACAGCCCTGAATATAGCAGAGACACACTAAAATTCTGGTAGAAGAAATTATATAAGATCTAATATATGTACCAGAAGCCACACATGCACACGTGTACGTGGAGTTATGCACACATAGTTCTGGTAAAGCTGAGAGGAAACTTAGGCTGAGAATTACAGACCAAATTAGACCTGGGAAATCCCTTGCCTTTGCTCAGAGACTGCTTAACAGTATAGGCAATTCAGTGTCTACGTGTAAAATGGGACTGCTGAATTCACTAAGAAGGACCGGGAAGTACTGGAGCTGACAAGATACGGCCGAAGAAGAAGAATAACAAGGCTCCCGGGGAATAGGGTGATGCTGTCAATGAGGCACAGCCTGCCCGGTACTTAGGGGTTTGTGTCAACCAGTTTTAGAACAAAGAGTTGCCTGGTGATTTTAGGATGGAAAGAGCAGATGCACTGAAACACAGTATGTGGTAGCTGACTAGAATCAAGAAGAGCGATCACTTGGTTGAAACATCACGCACTGCTTCACAGTGAAAACAAAACAAATCTAAGATATTGAAGTAGATTGTTACAGACTTGTGAATCAAATCTAACATCATTTCTAAGACGTGAGGTTAACATCCTTGTATCTCTGGTTGCACGTGAATAGAGAATTGTCCCTATGCATCCAGCATACATACCCGCAGAACCCTTAGGACATACTTTGGTATTTATACAAATAGACATCTACAAAAATACATCAACTGTCAGCTTTCAGGATGCTTACAACACACTGAGCATGATTTGTTCAGATTTTAACGTACATGTTACAGTTACTGCCACATGAAATTTGTATTTATCAGTCCTGGCTACTGTGTTGTTCAGCAAATAATTTAATAATAAAGAAATAATTATTTTTCGGGCGCCTGGGTGGCTCAGATGGTTAAGCATCTGCCTTCGGCTCAGGTCATGATCCCGGGGTCCTGGGATCAAGTCCCGCATCAAGGCTCCCTGCTCCTTGGGGAGCCTGCTTCTCCCTCTGCCTCTGCCTCTCTCTCTGTGTGTCTCTCATGAATAAATAAATAAAATCTTTAAAAAAAAAATAATAAAGAAATAATTATTTTTCTATCTTAATAAATCATGTGTTCAATAATAAATTAATAAATCAGAGCTACATATCCCACAAAAGCTTAAATTTATCAAAGTCAAACTGGGGAAGAAGCTCAAGCTATTTTGATATAGTTTTAAAATACAAACGATTCAACACTTGCTCAAAACAAGTAATTTGCACAAACTATTAGAAATGGCTTAAAGGTTTTTGATCTGTTCAACGTAACAGAAGATGGTAAAGGACCAGGTCATGTTGGTTCCACCTCCTACGTACTGATCTTCCCTTACTCTAGGGCCACATTCACTTAGGTCTTCAGCAATAACCTGCAAATAGTCTCCCTACTTCCAATTTCGCCTCACTTTCACCCATTCTTCCCACTGTTGCCACAGTGTTCTACTCTGCGAATGCCCTCCCTAATTATAAATCTTCAGTTATTCATAAAAGGTGATCTTACCTGGTGGTCTTCCCAATCTCCCGGTTAGGTCTTTCATTGCTTTTCCATTTGCCATAAACCCAAGCTATAGTGAGATCTGCGCCCTTCTCCGAGCAAACAGTGCTGCTGCCTGCCTCCACAGCACTGCACATACTGTCTTCTCTCTTTGGACTTGGTCTCCCATGTGCTCATTTGTCAACCTCCTCCCTACTTTCTTAGCACAGCCAGCATCACCTTCTCTGCAGGGTCTTCTGTGATTTTTCCCACCCCACCTGCGCCCCCTCATTTAGCAGAGTATAAACCTCCCCACTCTCCTACAGCTTTTTCTGTTGACCTCTATCACATGCTTCCCACATTTCACTATCCTTGTTTATTTGCACACTTCCAATTATATATTGTCCATTACTAGGGTAGATACTATGTTATTTATTTTTCCTCCAATGCCTAGAATATAGTGGAAGAGGTAATGGGATGGGGCCATTCTGTGTTTAATATACAGTTAGTTATCCAACACTGGGCAAACTATACAAATGTATAGGGTTCTAGTGTTTCACGTAGAAGATGGAAAGAACAGTACCTAGGATATCTAGGGTTGTTAGGAAAATGAAAATAATGCTATATTTAATGCATAGTAGGCATCCAAGGAATAGTAATGACTAACATGGTTGAGTACTGAAAAATAGTTATAATTTAATTAAAATATAAAAAGTAAATGAAAGACTGCATATATTAATTGTATTCTCATGTGTTAGGTCACCTTTTTAAAGAGGTAATTCTCAGTAAAGGGTAAAACATTTTTAGTGTAACCTTCATTAGGCTACATTCTAAGCAGGTACAAGTGATCCAATAATTCCTTCTCGTCCCTTTGATCCAACATGATAGGTAAGTGCTATAATCATCTGAACTGGAGAAGTTGAATCATTCTGGTTGTCTTTTTGGCTTCACTTAAAGTTCTGAAATAGATCAACCCCTTTTAACACCCATGTTTTGAAGAAGCTGGTATACACACTGTAGCCCAGTTTCTAGGAAGCCCTTTAAGTCAACAAAAATATCTAAGAAGCTTCCTATTAAGTATCTCCCAATTTGTGTGCTTCATTTCTTACTCACCTAATTTCTATCATATACTCATTTAACAAACATTTATTGAGTTCCTCTTCTGTGTCAGGCACTTATCTAAGCCCTTGAGCAGGAGTTGGCAAATATTTTTCTTGAAGGACCAGACAGGAAATATTTTTAGGTCTAGGACCCACATGGTCTCTGTCACAACGGCTCACACTGAAACTGCAGAAAAAAAGCTGCCAGAAGCAACACATTAACAAATCCATTAACAAATGGATTTGACTGTGTCCCAATAACACTTTATTTACATGGCCAAAATTTTAAAAAAAGACAAAGAAGGGTTGGTGAAGATGTGGAGAAAAAGGAACCACTGTACACTGTTGATAGGAACGTAAACTGTACAGCCACTATAGGAAACAGTATGGAGATTCCTCAAGAAATTATAAAAAGAAATACTCTACGATCCAATAATCCCACTTTTGGATATTTACCTAAAAAAAAATAGTAACACTAATTCAAAAAGATATATACACTCCTGTCTTTATTGCAGCATTATTTACAATAGCCAAGATATGGAAGGAACCTAAGTGTCCATCAATAGAGAAATGGATAAGGAAGATGTGGTATACACATACATATATATGTATTTTATATATATATATATATATATATATAAAACACTCCATAATGGAGTATTAGTATTATGCAGCCATAAAAAAGGATGGAATCTTGCTATTCGAGACAACATGGATGGACCTAGAGGGTATTATGCTAAATAAGTCAGACTGAGAAAGACAAATACCATATGATTTCACTCATAAATGGTATCTAAGTATAAAACAAATGAATAAACAAAAAGCAGACTCAAACTTATATATCCAGAGAACAACCCGATGGTTGCCAGAGGGGCAGGGGACTGGGAAAAATAGATGAAGGGGAATGGAAGATATAGACCTACAGTTATGGAATAAGTCACAAGAATTTAAAAAAATACAAAAAAAAAATACAAAGCATAATGAATACAGTCAATTACATAATAGTGATGTATGGGGACAGATGGCAGCTACACTTGCAGTGAACATAACAACGTATAAACTTGTCAAATCACTGTGTTGCACACCTGAAACTAATGTAACACTGTGTGTCAACTATACTCAAATAAAAATAGATATATAAATAACACTTTAATTACAAAAATAAGTGGTGGGTCTGTGGGCCGGAGTTAGCAGGCTCTTTCTCCAGAGCCAGAGGGTCATTCCAACAGTCAAGCCTTGCAGCATCCTAGAAGTCACACACAATAAACAGCTGGATAAACAATAGCCTATCAGAGTTGTTTATTCCTGTTTAAATAACTGAAACTGGGGGTGTCACGGAGATCGACTGGGTGGCTGTTAGACTGGACTGTCAGGAATATGCTCTCTGAAATTTTTTTTTTTAAAGATTTTATTTATTTATTTGACAGAGAGACACAGCGAGAGAGGGAACACAAGCAGGGGGAGCGGGAGAGGGAGAAGCAGACTCCCCGCTGAGCAGCGAGCCCGATGTGGGGCTTGATCCCAGGACCCTGGGATCATGACCTGAGCTGAAGGCAGACGCTTAACGACTGAGCCACTCAGGTGCCCCTCTCTGAAGAAATACTTTAAGCTGAGACGTGACAGACAAACTACTCACCATGGGAAGACTGATATAAAGCATTCTAAGAAGATAACAGATACTAATGATGCTGACAAATAGGAAATTCACAGAGAGCAACAGAATGGCTTTACAATCTAGAACGGTATTTCAAGGATAAAAACTCACATAGTTTTCCTGCAATGCCAAAATATCTTAACAGATACATGAGGCACAAAAGAATACAGAATAGATTAAAAATGGTTTGGGCACTTTTACTACAATAAATGAAATCCTAGAGAGGTGAAGGTCTAATTCCAGCACTGTATTCAATCATTCAAAAAACATTTATTAATAATCCTTGTCTAGGCTCTTGGAATTAAAATCGAGTAAGTTGTGAAAATTCTTCTCAAGTTGCTCTAAATCTAATAGAGAAGACAGAGATATAAATCAAAGCAGCTTACATCAAATTTTGCTTTTGTGTCCCAGACTCTAGTGACAGTAAACCTGCCTTGGAAGCTACGGAAATGTTTTTTGAGAGTCAGAGGAAAGTGCGGTGGTCACTCCCGAGTTCCTGGAGAAGTGGCAAACACAGTTTTAAAGAGGAGTGGAGACGTCGTAGGAGGGCTAGGTGGTTGATTCAGTGATCACCCCGTGAAGGGCACAGGGTTTTTCGTTTGTTTGCTTGTTTTGTTTTTAAAGAGGCATTCCAGGAGCTGGATGTTATTCAAAATGGTTGAAAGGGGGGTGTGGGACAACCAGATTAGAGACACACAGTTATGATGATCCAGAAGTACTAAAAACAAAATAAATTTATTCTGAGAATTATAGAGACATATAAGCTGATGTACAAAATAAACGTATTTGCACTTGAGACTTCCCTCAGAAGCCAGTATGATGTAAGACTGAATGTAGTTTAGAAGCAAGACAGATGTGAATGGGAAAGACAAGAGAGGGGCGCCTGGGTGGCTCAGTTGGTTGAGCGACTGCCTTCGGCTCGGGTTATGATCCTGGAGTCCCTGGATCGAGTCCCGCATCGGGCTCCCTGCTCGGCAGGGAGTCTGCTTCTCCCTCTGACCCTCCCCCCTCTCATGTGCTTGCTCTCTCATTCTCTCTCTCTCAAGTAAATAAATAAAAAAAAAAAATCTTTAAAAAAAAAAAAAAGTTTAAAAAAAAAAAAAAAAAGACAAGAGAGAAGACTAGTACAGTACAAGTGCGGAATAATAATGGTCTGAACTTAAAAAAAAAATAGTGGTACATGTGGGGAATGCAAAGAGATTCAAAAGTGAAGAGGAGAGGGGTGTCGGGCTGGCTCTGTTGGTTGAGCGTCTGACTCTTGATTTTGGCTCAGATCATGATCTCGGGGTAGTGAGATCAAGCCCGGTGTCAGGCTTCACACTCAATGGGGACTCTGGTTGACATATTCTTCCTCTCCCTCTGCCCCTCTCCACCTCTCACTCTCTCACTCTCTCTAAAATAAATAATTCTTTAAAAAAAAAAAAAGGAAGAGGAGAAATAATCTGCAGATTGTAGTGACAGACAATAGGAAAAAGGGAAAAAAAGAGAACTGGTTTTCTGGCTTGGGCCTGAATAGCACTATTAACAAAGATATGAACATTGGAGCAGGGGGGATATTTGGGATAACAGTAATGAAGTCAATTTTAAGCATAACGGGGGGGGGGTGTGCCTGTGAGATATCCATTAAAAAGGGTTATTCAAGAGGCAATTAGAGAATCGAATCTGTAGCTTAGCTATGAAAGCTACATGGAAGAATCAGGTTGAGGAGTCACTGTTTCAGTAACACTTCAAAGTACTGGTTTGAATGAAGTTAGTTATTGACACCAGTAAGCTCTACAGATGCTGAAGTACTAAAGAGCTTTACTTATCAAAGAGATATTGCCAAAAGGAAACAATGTGGACCTCTCATAAACAAGAACATCTTTCCCCATAAAAAGTAATCAGTGGGCAGAATGCTTTACTGTCTAAAGTTTCCATTTTTTTAAAGATTTTATTTATTTATTTGTCAGAGAGAGAGAGTGAGAGAGAGAGCACAAGCAGGGGGGCAGCAGGCAGAGGGAGAAGGAGAAGCAGACTCCCCTGCTGAGCAGGGCGCCCCATGCGGGGCCGATCCCAGGACCCTGGGATCATGACCTGAGCTGAAGGCAGACACTTAACTGAGTGAGCCACCCAGATGCCCCTAAAGTTTTCCTTTAATGAAAAGCAAAAATGTGCCTTTCAAATCTGATTTTCACATCTGCATTAAAATAAATGCACTAAATACAAATCCCATGTATCTATGCATGCCTCACAGTCCATCCAGAGAGGAAATAAAGATACTGAAACCAATAAAAACTCACCATCTTCTAATGCATTTTTTTTAATTTTGCTTTTTAAAATAGTTATTGACTAAATCAGGTACCCAGCGATACAACGCTTGCACCTCTTGTATGTAGAACACTTTAACTAATGCTCACTGCATACTCAGAGAAGCAGCAATTCCCTTCCGCCTCCCTCAGAATGATGAGGTCATCGATTGGGCCTTTACACTTATAGGGCCTCAGGAGACCGAGGTTCGATGATTACATGGGCTTGTAAGACCATAAAGTTCTACCATAGCAGTCGTAGATGAATTGTAACAACACTTGAGATTGCCGAACATGCTCACCATCAATGTGTGGCTCTCTGCCCCAATTCACTTACAACCTTTGACTTTCAGAAATGATTTAAATCAGCATCAGCTCTGAATGCACAAATGCCAACCACCCTGATTCATCAGAAGGCAAGAGTGGTTAAGATTTGTTTATGGAGAAACCTACCACATTTTTCTTCCAAAAAAGAAAATTTCAATCAACCTTTCAGGAAAATGGAGCATCAGGAGGTAACAAACAGATCAAGACTTTTTAAGTCTTATGTTTCATAAAACAAAATCAGGCAGGTTGTTAGAAATAAACTCCATTTAATCTTAAACATGCAGTTAACATTCTGATACAAACATCGATGGCTTACTGAAATGGATTTTGTCAATCTTCCCAGAATGTATTTTCTTTGATATTAATCTTATCCATGTTTTTAAAAGAAGCCTGTACTTTCTTGTCACTTTGTGTTCCATATCAAACTGATGGAAGCCAGGATCTTTTCTATTATTTGTCAGTTTCTCTGGCCTTCCAAATCAATCTGAAGCAAAGCCTTTTCATTTCTTTGACTCAACCAAAATTCTCTTATATTTATTCTACTCAAGTATCAATCTCCCATTTCTTTGCCCTTTTACCTCTTATTCCTAAATATGACATTGCCAACATTTTGTGTTTAAAACCAAAAGCCTGTGCATAAAAACATACACATAGATCAATGGAACAGAAAAAGAGAGAGCCCAGAAATAAACTCAAGTATATATGATCAATTAATTTACAATAAAGGAGGCGAGATCATGCAGCAGGGAAGGATAGTCTCTTTGGTAAATACTTTTGGAAATATTGGACAACTACATGCAAAAAGAATGTAACTGAGTCAGTATCTTACACCATACACAAATATTAACTCAAAATAGGGATTAAAGACTTAGATGTAAAATCTGAATTTATAAAATTCTTAAAAGAAAACATAGGCAGTGAGCTCCTTGATGTCAATCCTGGCAAGAATTTTTTCAATCTGACTCCAAAGGCAAGAGCAACAAGAGCAAAAACACACTGGACTACCTCAAACTAGAAAGCTCCTGAACAGTGGAGGAAATCATCAACAAAATGAAAAGGCAAGCGACTGAAATCAAGAACCTATTTGAATATTGTGTATCTGGAAAGGGGTAATATCGAAAATACTTAAAGAGCTCACACTACTCAATGAAAACAAAAAAAGAAGAAACAATCCAATTAAAACACAGAGAACCTAAACAGACATTTTTCCAAAGACGACATGTAGATGGCCAACAGACACATGAAGAGATGCTCAACATCACTCATCATCAGGGAAATGCAAATCAAAACCACAATGAGATATCACCTCACACCAGTCAGAATGGCAGGTATCAAAAAGAAGTAAGTGTTAGTGAGGATGTGGGGGAAAGGGAACACTCTGTGTGCTACTGATGGGAATGTAAATTGGTGCAGCCACTATGGAAAACAATATGGAGGTTCATCAAAAAACTTAAAAATAGAAAAAGAAATTAAAAATAGAACTACCTTATGATAGATAGCAATTCTACTTCTGGGTATTTATCCAAACAAAACAAAACAAACAAAACCAAGCAAACCAATCAAACAAAAAACAAAAACATGAATTGGAAAAGATCTTTGCGCACCTATGTTTACTGCAGCCTTATTTACAATAGCCAAGGTTTGGGAGTAGCCCAAGTGTCTATGGACAGGTAAATGAAAAAGATGTGTGTGTGTATACAATAAAATATTTCACAATGAAATATTACCCAGCCATAAAAAGAATGAATGACATCTTGCCATTTGCAACAAAATAGATGGACCTGGAGTATATTATGATAAGTGAAATAAACCAAAGACAAATACCATATAGTTTCAATTATATGTGGAATCTAAAAAAACCACATGAACAAACAAAACAGAACTCATAGAAACAGCAAACAGATTAGTGGTTGCCAAAGGGAGGAGGGTTCCAGGTGGGTGGGTGAAGGAAGTCAAGAGATACAAAGTTTGAGTTATAAATTAAGTCATGGGGGCATAATGTACAGCACATGACTACAGTCAACATTGCACTGCATACTTGAAAGTGGCTAAGAGTAAATCTTAGAAGTTCTCACTGCAGGAAAGAAGTTTCTTTTTTTTAACTTTGCTTAGTGATAGATAACTAGACTTAATGTGATCGTTCCACAATGTATACATGTATCAAATTATGCTGTATACCTGAAACTAATAGAATTTTCTGTATCAATTATAATTCCACTTCTTAAAAAATGCTTCTGTATTTTATTAACATTTTTTGAAATTTTTTTACTTTTTAAAATTACATATCCTTAAAAAAAGTAGCAATACCTTCTACAAGAAGGTAGAGATATGTGTGTATGGGCATCACTATAGGCACCAGATATTTTTCTATCACCCATTTAAACTCCTGTGTACTTATAATGCACATAATCAATACCATTTAATTCATTTTAAAAGCATTTAGTTATAATGGCCTTTCTAGTCACTGTCAAACTTCAAACAAATTTTTGTGTGTGTGTGAGGACAGAAAATACATTTTTTATGCCTTTGGAAATTCCAAATATAATGACATTGCAGTTCAACTTACTATTTCTTTGTAATTCTCAAAGCTTCTCCTGAATGCAAATGTATTCCCTTCCTTCCAAAGATGTGCCCAGTGATCCTTCCACCAGTTGGAACCCATCTTACCACTTTATAGGAAATTTACTATTTTTTAAACCAAATTTTAATATCTCCTGTTTTTGGGGTGCCTGGGTGGCTCAGTAGGTTGTCTGCCTTTGGTTCAGGTCATGAGCCCAGGGCCCTGGGATGGAGCCCCACATCGGGCTCCCTGCTCAGAGGGGAGTCTGCTTCTCCCTCTTCTCCCCCTGCTCATACTCTCCCTCTCGCTCTCTCTCTCAAATAAAATCTTCAAAAAAATAAAATAAAATCTGTTATTGTCTAGAATTTAGCATCTTTTATTTAATAAATCTTTCACAGGTATTACTAGTTGTTTGAGCATAAAAATGTGTTCATTAAAACGAAACCTTCTCTAAAATTCATGAACATTGTTATGTCCACTTCTAAACAATTATTTCCCTTAGCTCAGAAAAAGTTGACATTTATGCTATCAACATCAAAATATAGACTATGGGAGGATACTTTTTTCCCTAGGTTAAGGTTTTTTGTTTTTTTAGATTTTATTTATTTGATAGATAGAGAGCGCACACAAGCAGTGGAGAGGGGCAGAGAAAGAGGGAAGAGCAGACTCCCCCCTCCAGAGCAGGGAGCCCAATGTAGGGCTCGATCCCAGGACCCCGAGATCATGACCTGAGCCAAAAGCATACACTTAACCGACTGAGCTACCCAGGCGCCCCTAGCTTAAGGTATTTTTATTTATTTTATTTTTTATTTTATTTTATTTTTTTAAGATTTTATTTATTTATTTGACAGAGAGAGACATAGTGAGAGAGGGAACACAAGCAGGGGGAGTAGGAGAGGGAGAAGCAGGCTTCCCCGCGGTGCAGGGAGCCCGATGTGGGGCTCGATCCCAGGACCCTGGGATCACGACCTGAGCCGAAGGCAGACGCTTAACGACTGAGCCACCCAGGTGCCCCTTAAGGTATTTTTAAATGAAATTTCAATCAATGCAGTTTGCTGGAAAAAGTTCTACACTCAAATGCTATACATATATGAAATGTATACATATGTGCATTTATACAAAGTAAAATCAGGATTAAGATTTGAAATGGTATTTTAAATATTTCAATTTTCAGAATATTTCAAACAGTTTTTATTTTTCTGGAAAATGCTTTAGTGTCATTCTCTAAATACAGCTTAGAAATTTTTAAAACTTACCATTTTTGAAATGTATAAATCATAGTTAAGACCAGGAGTTCATGGTTATATAAGATAAAAATGAAATTTAAATATTTGGCACTCTTTTACATTGAAATCTATACCTTACTATTTATACCAAACACAAATGTAAGTGCAGGTATAACACATATGTAAATATAGCCTTCCTTGATAGACTCCTATCCTCAGGGATTCTTCTGGGTATTTGTATGATTATATGAATAGATTAATTTTGTAGTAACTATACACTAACATAAAATGAAAATCTGAAGAAAATAACTATGCACGTGTACTACCGTATGTACTAAAAGAATTTGAAGTTTGAAATTAAGAATGTCTTGGTCACAACAGAATTTTCAACTTTCACTGTACCAAATCATCCTTCCGAAGGTCTGAACTCAGCATGGCCAGAATCTCGGGGATGTGGACAGAAGATAATGAGCCACACATGATGTCTTCACTATTTTGCCATAAATTCAACAAATGAACACCAGTAAAATGCCAAATTAGACAAAGAACTCACAAAACAAATGAAAACCTAAAAGCTCCAAAATGCACCTTTTAAACATAGTTCATCATTACTTTGAAAATCATGAAGGCATATACTATTCCAATTTGACCCATTGAAAACCTTTATTTTTTCAATTTTCATTAACACTTTCTGATTATAAGACTTGATAGAAATATTTCAATATGTAATTCAATATATAAAAAATCTGTATTCTTTATATATGTATATTCTTTATAGCCAACTAACCCAGGTTAAACTTAAATCTCTTATTTTGAAAATGCCTTCTAGCCTAATGATTACAATTATATTTTGTCATAAATTATCAGCAGTCTAATCATGTCAGTGGGAAGGGTAGTTAACATCACATATTGTAATAATTTAATTTTGAGTTTTTTAAAACAAACTGATAAATTAGAGACTATCATTTCAACATGTAGGATTTATGTATTTTTATAATACCTCAATTTGACTGTTGACTTGGAAATGAACAAAAATGTGGATTTAAAATGGTCAGTCTGAAATTAATCTATCATTCAATGTCCTAAGAGAGAAAGCTTTGAGTTTTTGTTTTTCCTAAGCAGTCATATTTTTAAAATCTCGATTAAAGAAAGAAAAACAGAATAAAAGATTGAGAATAAGAGAATAAAAGTGACATTTATTTTATGGCTATAGAAAAATCTGTTTGATAAGGGATTTAATATTTGGTAAATACCAGGCTTTAAAATTTATTTTGGAGAGGCGCCTGGGTGGCTCAGTTGTTAAGCGTCTGCCTTCGGCTCGGGTCATGATCTCAGGGTCCTGCGATCAAGCCCCGCATCGGGCTCGCTGCTCCACGGGAAGCCTGCTTCTCCCTCTCCCACTCCCCCTGCTTGTGTTCCCTCTCTCATTGTCTCTCCCTTTCTGTCAAATAAATAAAATCTTTTTAAAAAAATTTATTTTGAAGACAAACTTTGAGATTAAAATTCTGATTCTCAGGCACCTGGGTGGCTCAGATAATTAAGCATCTGCCTTCAGCTCAGGTCATGATCCCGGAGTCCCAGGATCGAGTCCCACATCAGGCTCCCTGCTCAGTGGGGAATGGGCTTCTCCCTCTGGCCCTGCCCCATTCTCATGCTCTCTCTCTCCCTCTCACTCTCTCTCAATAAATAAAATCTTTAAAAAAATAAAAATAAAATTCTGATTTTCAAATATTTAGGGAAAAAATCCTAAGAAGCAGAAGAAGCCAGGTAGTTAGTCATTTTATAAATAGAATGATGACACAAAGGTAAGTAGAAGAAAGAGGGATATTTTAGAGCTTAGGTAGGCATAACTATCAGAATATAGTTAATATGTGAGTATGTGAGTGTGTGTGAATATTTACATGCATATAATATGTATATGATTTTAGTGGGTAAAACATCAAAGTAGTGTGTTTTTCCTCACTCATCCTACAAACCCATAGCTTATTGTTAGTGGGATCCAGGCATGGAAGAGGGGTTAGTCAGTGCAGTATGTACTCATTCAACTCAGGGCCTTAGACTGATGCAAGTTTCATCCATTTCCACCCGTATGGTCATGTGGAGGGAAGAGAGTTCCAGAAAATCTAACGCAGACATTTAAATTTACCAGTTGAAAAGCCACACACAGCATTACCACCATAACCCACTGGGCAGCACCAGTCAAGTCCTAATGGCAGGAAGGAAAAGGTCTGATCCTTCAATTTGTCTGAAAGAGAGACTCAGATACAGATGAGCAATGCAGTCTCTACTAAGCTTTGGCATTTAGCACAAAACACTCATTAAAAGTGCATTCATGGAATGATTATTTTTAACTTCATTAAAAACATGACCTATAAACTAGACAATCATGGCTTCTCTTTTAATTATGATTTATATACAAGAACACAAAAGGAACCACCTAATAAAAGGCTGAGTCAGGACTGTCTTTGGAATCATCTGTGGAACATGGTTCCATGGAGAAGACTGCTCTGATAAAGAGAGGAAAAAAACTGGCCACATGTTGAAATTCTTGAAAGGTAGAGATGAAATATTAAAATATTGTGATTATGCTATTATGTGACACATAGTCCAAATAACTCATCTTTCTACCTAATTCCTAATGGTCACTACATATAGCTTATATAGTTTGCTGAAATACTATAATGTACAAAATGCACGAGTCAGTTATTTAACAGCCTTATTTTCATTCTTATATTCGGATTTTCTCATATTCTCTGTATAAATCAGTACCAGTTATACAATTAGATCCTTGTAAACTACTTTACATTTATTCAGATTTTCTTAGAATACATAAAAACAGAGATCGCTTTCAATCTTAGCATAGCCTTTAGAGAAAAATAGAAACAATTTATGTAATGCCCTATGAGTAAAATATACCTAAATACCCAGATAGGTATTGCTAATGCTACTCTTAAGAATTGGCCTATCATAGCAAAATATTTTATCATTTATGTTCAGTAAACTTAACTGCACTTTAAAGATTAAAATCTTATCAACTCTGAAAAAACACCACTTATTACACAAAAGACTGTAAATTAAAAACTTTATGTCTTTCAAAGTAAATATACTCTCAAATTCAGAGTTTCAGACTCACAGTCTATTCATTAAAATACTAAAATATCAAACTTTGCTGAAGTTCATGTTCACAAACTACACAGGATATGGTAATCACCTTCACCAAAGAGCTACAAAAATAAACTAATCAATATCAAATAATTCTAACTTAGTTCAGTGATATTTGAATTTAATTCTATAATTCATCCTGTTTTATTGTTTATTAAAACATTGATTTCTTTTAACTCGAATGAGTAAGATGATATGTATATGTGCTCAATTACACATTAAGAACTTCTAGATGTCATTTTCATTTGACTAAGATTAAAATTAAAAAAACAGGTATAAATTAAGATTTATTTATTAGAGGGAGAGAGAGACAGAGAAATAGAGAGACAGAGAACATGAATGGGGAAAGGCAGACAGGGAAAGAGAGGGAGAGAACCTCAAGCAGACTCCCTGCTGAGTGCGGAGCCCTATCTGGGGCTCTATCCCATGACCCTGAGATCCTGACCTGAGCTGAAGGCAGATGCTTAACCAACTGAGCCACCCACGCATGCCTATAGCTAAATTTTCTTAGAAAAATGAGGGCTGCTGATGTAATAGATTTTAACACTCATCTAACAATGGTCTGTTTTTATGTGCTTTCTTTTAATCCTCTTAACAGACCTTTGAGGTAAGTACTATGGTATGTATTAAAATATTCTCACAAATGCCAACTTTATTTTTGCTAAATCACTGTTTATTTAAATATTCACTGGACTATCATTTTCCTTTCATCATTTTAAAATTTCCCTACCCCTTAATTTTTTTTTTAATTTTGGTACCATTTTCCATTTCTATCAAAGGCTATCCATTGTACTCGAAACTTCACCATTGTAGGACTTCTCAATTTTTCTACTTCAGAAATTTTTCAAAAATCTTCAAAAACAACCTAGAGCATCCTTCTGAGAATAAAAAAAATCAGATAGTAAGTTGAATAAATTTAGACTCTTAAGAGAAGATTTTAACAGGACTGGGTTTAAAAAACAAACTGTAATACAAGTGAAATACAAATAAATAACTATGATCAGCGACTTCACTACAACTAAAATAAATAGCTTTCTGCATTAAGATGATTATATACCTAATATTTGCATGGTCTTTTAATATTATAGATGGCTATCACTCACTTCTATCAATTAGATACTTGAGAAAAGTTTCTATTTCTCAAATATTTTTGTAGATCCTTATTTGGAATTATATTTTAAACTGATGATCAGTGACTTCACTACAACTAAAATAAATAGCTTTCTGCATTAAGATGATTATATACCTAATATTTGCATGGTCTTTTAATATTATAGATGGCTATCACTCACTTCTACCAATTAGATACTTGAGAAAAGTTTCTATTTCTCAAATATTTTTGTAGATCCTTATTTGGAATTATATTTTAAACTGATGACAAACATTTTGGCCCTTTCAGGAATTATTTTATTTTTCAAATAGCTATCAATCTTTTAGAATTATGTGTGATGAAAAAATTTGGCTGTTTTTTAATATGGTAATTATTTTTTATTCTCTAGACTAGACAACTGGTATTGAAGCTAATTACAAAAAGGAATTTTTAGGTCAAAATACCAGAAATAACTATTACATATGCAAAATTATTTCTTAAAAGCTGTTCACATTTAGAAAGTAAATATTTGTTGGTTTTTTTTTTTAAAGATTTTACTTATTTATTTGAGACAGAGAGAGAGAGAGAGAGAGAGAGAATGCACAGAAGCAGAGCAGGGTATCAGACTTGGGGCTCGATCCCAGGAGATCATGACCTGAGCCGAAGGCAGACGCTCAACCAACTGAGCCACCCAGACACCCCAAGAAAACAATTTTATAAAAATATGTTATTTTAAATTGGAAATACAAAAACTTCAACAATAAATGACAAAAATACAGGGGATAAAACATTTTTTTCCATTAACCTTTCCATTAGAAATGGGAAAAGGCGGCATGTGTGTACTGAAAAATTCCTGAAACACTAGTTTTTGTCAGTTGTTTCTTAGTTTTGGGGTGGAGCTGATAAGGAAAGAAGGTCCAAAAATTAGATTATTCTGTAATGAGGATGTTCTATGGGTTAAGGATGCCCTCTAATTACAAAAGATCAAAATTAAATACAGAAATCATTTTAAGTATTAAAAATACCATTGAGGGGCATCTGGGTGGCTCAGTCAATTAAACAGCCGACTCTTGATTTGGCTCAGGTCATGATCTCAGCGTCTGGAGATCAAGCCCCGGGTCAGGCTCCGCACTGAGCAGGGAGTCTGCTTGACAATTCTCTCTCTTCCTCTGTCTCTGCCCCTCCTCCCACACATGCATGCACGCACGCGCGCTTTCTCTCTCTCTCCTTCTCTCTCAAATCTTTAAAACAAAATGTAAAAAAAAAAAAAAAAAATTAAACATACCATTGAATACAAGATTAGTTTCTTTGAAAAATAAAGCCTTCCACTATTTGTGTAACTCCTAGGGTCTATTTTCTATATTCCAAGTGGCCTAATAATTGCTGATCACTTCCACATCACTGACAGTGATTACCAAGAGAGTACAGAAACAACAACGGGTCTTCATATACTTGGAAGCGTAGTAATGGAACATTTCTTCATTCATGTTCCAGACCAGGCGAATAGGAAACAAGAAACGGCCCCAGTGTCCATGGGAGCTAATAAGGAACTTCTCCCAGCTTCTACTTACTATCATTGACAAGAAACAAAAACAACTTTTACACAGGAATGAAACAACGAGCAAGGTCTATATCACTGTATCTTTCCAACAGTATGTACCTTAAGCACTATTTTTTTAAAAGGGTTGCGTATTATTCATTAAGTTAAAATATAACTTCATTTGCTCTACTAAGTACTGACTAAATCCCATTTCAATATTCGTGTAGCTCACAGCCCCTGAACTTCTAAAATACAAGCTTTCTATCTTGAGACAAAATAGTGTTAGAATCTTTAGTCCATTCAAAGTCTTTCTTTTCTAATAGGACTTTAGAAAAATCTTTTAAATGCCTTTTTATCTCTAGGGAGAATTCTGCTAAGATTTTATACATGAAGCAAAATGCCAGATGATTAAAAAATTCTCATCTCAAATTCCAGGCCTCCATTTTCTCTCCAATTGTCAATCCCTTTTTAATTTGCTGTGAACAGTACTGTCAGTCTGTTTGGAAAGCTATTCTAATTTAAGATTTCATTATCTCTCTTCTTCAACCTTTGAATGGCCTGTCACTTGTTATACGCATCATAGAAAGCTAGCCAAGTACACTTCTGATTTCCAGCTATCAAGTTTACAGAGGATTGCATTGTCCAAACATCCTTTCAGACCATGCTTCTATGTTCCCTCTCAAATTTCTCTATAGAAACAAAAAAAAACAGTGAATTTTTATTTGTTGTTCCCACTCAACCATAAGCAAAAGTGTAGAGATAACTGGACCTTTTGCAAATTCCTATTCTTGTTCATACATGAACTAAAAAAATTCACAGAATATTTTCTAACACAGCTCCCGCTCCCAGTAAGGTATGAAAAACAAATAGGAATTAAGGACATTTAATAAACCTGTTGTATAATATTTGATCTCTCCCTTAAGAAAGAGCACTGAGAAATACCAGCTCTGAAAAGAAGTGAAGATCTAGGATATTCCTTAGTGAGATATATGCACGCTAGACCAAGAGCTGGGATTTATGTGATCTATACAAGGATGTTAGTCTAACTAGATGAGGTTTACATTTAATTCAGTATCAAAATCAACCATGTATGTTGACAAAAGTTTTTTAAACACCTTTCTAAGTACTCTTGACTTAGAGGACATTCTTCATGAGGCTCCCAAGAACAGGAGAATTTCCATTTGGCCAAATAGGCAATAAGAAGAAAAAACTTTTGTAATGAAATATAGTACAAGAGACATACAGTAAAACATTATGAACTATGCAACATTTTATGCCCCAATTTTGACTGACTTGGTAGCATCTGCTAAGACTGGCATGAAGCATGTAGATGTTACTATTGTCCTACAGTACCCTAGCTGGTTCTGGGGAGGCCAATCTAAAATGCCACCTAGGGCTATGGAATCAACTAGCATTAAGTTCTCACCCTATAAAGATGTGTGTCTGCTGAATCAAATGAACTACAGAAGAGAAGAACCCAGCAAGAAATGTCTCAATAACCCACAAAATCGTTCCTCAAAAGAAAGAGTTGAAATTATCTGTAAGACCTATCATCTACCCATGTCTGCCCTAAAGCCACCCAGCCCAGCCACAAGGATCTTCTTCCTTCCTTTCCTTTCCTTGCTTCTACCTGGTGGGGGTAAAATTCAGAGAATGGCTAGGAAATGCTCACCTGTTGGCCCCTTTTCTACTGTAGGCTTCCATTAGCTCTCATCTAGGGGAGGGGAGAAGAGTTAATAAATACTAAGTCAAACTGGGAATTTTGACTATTACATGGGAATACACATTTTAATTTCTGAATTGAAACTTTTTAAACTGTTTTTAGGACTTAAAGTGACCAAGGCCACTTTATTATTACAAAGTCCCCAGGAAAGTCACTTTTATCCACGGAGTCATTGACTGAAAAAGTGTAGGAGGCTAACAAAATAAAGTTAGATTTTCACAACAAACCATGTGTCACACTTGTACAACAAAGTGACTTACAAATTTTATCAAAAGTATTATGCCCACTTGTCATTAGTACAAAATTTTATGAATAAAGAGATTAAGTGAAATAAATGAAATATATACTTGAGAGATGTTAATGTGACATGTATAAAATGGAAAAGACTGGGTAAAACAACTTAAATTTTGTTTAGAACATGCCAGAAAAATTCTGCTAGAAATAAGGAGTAGTTGTCAATAACATGGCAGGTGATACAAAAGACAGAAGCAACCACCATTATAAACATATAAGAGGTGAGTGAACCTTGCAATAGTAGCTACCTCTAGAGCTAATTTACAACTTTATTTTTAATGAGATCTACGGATTTTTACAATTCCAAATATCTTAATGGGTTAAAATATCCTTCAGGTTTCAATTAAGGGACTGAGAAGCTTTGAAAATTGAACCAGGAAGAGAGTGTTCCAAAATGAAATCAATGAACAGAGTGTTCCAAAATGTAATCAATGAACAGAGTGTTCCAAAATGTAATCAATTTGTAGTGTGCACAGAACATTATCTGCACAGAACGGTAAACAATTTGTCAGCACCATCCTGGATACTGGGCTCCATGATCGAATGACTAGACAATCGGTTCTTAGAACAGTCTTCTGCCCTCTTTTAAATGTGACAAAACAAAAATCAAACAAAACCACACTTCAGTAACTATAAATTTCAATCTCTATATCTGCAAAGCCTACATATCCACTAAATAACTTAGGGAATTCTCCACGAAAGTGATCAATCTAATCATTACTACAGAGGGTCAGAATTGCAAATTCACTGTCATTCCAATCAGATCTACTCATCTATTGAGTTTGGTGAACATTAATTGGTTTCCAGGGCACAAGTGCTTCAAGGGCAAGCACAGAAATCACGATTCTGAATTAAAATGAAAAAAAAAAGGGGGGGGGCTTGTAAATCCAAATATAGCAGCCAAATATTTCTCAACTATTGTATTTCAGTACAAAGTATGAAATATCCAACAGAATTTTTTCATACCTTGTTTTTTATTCTTTTAAACCCTGAGTTAAAAACTACAGCATTTTTTTCCTCAGGAAATAAATTTGCGTTTTTGTCAGCTCTGGCTGCCACAACAAAATACCACTGACTGGGTGGCTTAAATGAGAAATTTATTTTCTCACAGTTCTGGGGCTGAGAAATCAAAGATCAAGGTGATTGCCTTTTTGAATTCCTGTGATAGCATTCTTTCTGGGCTTGCAGACAGCTGCCTTCTTATGTCCTCACATGACCTTTTCTCTGTGTGAGTACATATAAAAACCTCTTCTTATAAGGCCACCAATCCTACAAGATTCGGGCCCCAACCTTACCAGCTCATTTTACCTTCATTACCTCCATGCAGCTTCTATGTTTGTGTCCTCCCAAAATTCCTAGATGGAAGCCCTAATCCCCATGAGACAGCATTAGAATGGGGCCTTTGGGAAGTCATGAGAGATAGAGGATTTCATGCAGATAGAACCTCCACAGTAAGATTAGGGTCCCCATAAGAAGAGGAAGAGAGCAGAGCTCTCGCGCGCGCACGCTCTCTCTCCACATGTATGAAGAGAAGGTCATTCGAGCACAGAGCAAGATGGTGGCCATCTGCACACCAGACAGAGAACCCTCACTAGGAACCATGCACACCAGACAGAGAACCCTCACTAGGAACCATGCACACCAGACAGAGAACCCTCACTAGGAACCATGCACACCAGACAGAGAACCCTCACTAGGAACCAAATCCACCAGCACCTTGATCTTGGACTTCACAGCCTCCAGAACCGTAAGAAATAATATCTACTGTTCAAGCCACTCAGTCTATGGTATTTTGTTAAAGCATACTGAACTAGAACAGTATCAGTAAAAATCAAAGCCTTTGCAATTATCCATTAGCTATATATGGCAAGGCCTCTGCTACCCAATCCTCAAGGCCTTCCTTTATCTATTTTAAAATACCAACTCCCCACTCCTAACCCAGGAACTACCTATAGCCCTGCCCTATTTTTATATAGAACATTTATTATTCTATCATGTAGCCCATTCTATTATTTGTTCATTTTATGTTCCATTTCCATCCACTACAGGCAAAATAAAGAGAATATTTTATAATTTTTCTACTCATGATACATATTGAACATATCTGAAACTAATCTCAAATTAGTAAACTTTCACTTAATTACTGGCTGCTTTTGAAGTAATTCAATAATACCATGCTTCATAAAACTAATGTGGTCCAGGTTATCTTATCGTGAACTTTCCTAGATTTCTACCCTAATACAAGATAGTTAATAACATTTTACCTCAAACCTATAATACTGCTATATTATAAAAGTGTTATTTTTCTTAGCACATATAAATATAATATATATTATTTGGTACTTTGAGAACAGAGCACAACTTTGATTTTTGTCTACAGGTTTTTTTTTTTCTGAGCTATCCCATAAATAATTCAAAATATTTGTTAAATATGCCAAATACAGATGAAAGATATATACTCATGAGATAACTGAAATTAAAATGTATCAACAATCACTATAGTCAAAAGAAGAGAATGCATATTTCAAAACCAAACACTAAGTGAAAAAACAATTTAGCTCTATAGTTGATAGCTCTTGCCCTTTTTTGTTAACTTTTTACAAAGTCTACTTTGGTTATAACCAAACCAGTTACATCCAAAGTAATCTACCTTATTCATATTAATTATTCTAAGTTACATCAAATAATCCTATTCCCCATGGTTGCATTTCCTTCAAATCACTTATCCAAGAGCTCCCAATTTTACTCTTTAATTTCAGTTCGTTAAAGAAAAGACATACGGGACAAACTTTATTTCTAATTACAATTTAAAATCTAAGACTATACACTGAAAGTATTTTACCAATATTATGTAAAGTTTCCTCTTACAAAATGTATTTGGTGAAGCAATAATATAAAGTAACATCAATCCAGTGAAATCTTTTCACATGGACTATACTTTGTTGAAGAAAAATGACAGACTTGTGAATCCAGCCTTTTGCCCAAGAGCACCAAATATTTTTTTTAAAAGAGTTTTCATCTGTCTTTACAACTATTGAAACTGTAAAGTCAGACAGCCTTATTTTGAGGATGCCAATCAACTAAAATATTAACTTTCTTAAAACTATAAAAGAGATATTACCCACATTGTTACTTGTTGGAATAACAAAATGAGTTGTTTAAAACCAATGTAAACTATTAATTAGCACTCTATAAATAAGTGATGTCTATCTCTTGAAACAGATTTGTTGTTAAAATTTATAAAGACTGAAAAGCTATCTATACAATTGTCAGCAAAGGTAGGGCAGCTTTTTCCTCTATTTTTTATACTGATATCATTTGAGATACTGTAGCTATAAAGACAAAATAAATCAACAGCAAGTTAAATTGCAATTGCAGTATTAGTAATTTTAAGTAGTTCAATTTATAAGAAGTATTGTTAGTAAAGCAAGTGAGACTTTAAAAGACAAACAATTCCTGAAAATTCTGTCTTCCTTTATCAAAATGAATACTCCCTTAAGATAAAAGTTCATTTTTTCAGTTTCTAAAATGGAAATAATTGTCTTGCTTACATTATAATGTAAGTATAAGGACAAAAGTATTGAATACCTGAAAATGTTATGCAATTTGGAGTTACTATTTTCCCTTATTACTGAGATTCTTTTGGAACTATAATAATTCTATAAAATCTTCTATTGATAGATGACTATAGAGCATTCTATGAAGACATTTCCTATACTTGGATCTAAAGTGATTTAAAAAATAAGGTTCTGTAACTGAAAGCAAATTGTCCAAATATTCAATCCTTCTTTTACTAGTTTCTAGGTTTGTTTTTTTACAGTCCAACACAGAAATTGGATCTGAAAATTAAGTATGGCTTGAATGCCCTCTAAAATTAAGGTTGGTACCAGTGAAATTCTCAAAAATGAACACTTTCAGATATGGCTTTAATTAAATGTACTACTCTAAAACTTTAAATATATCAATGAGCAAAGATAATCCCATTTCAATTCTTGGGACTTTAAGAAGTAATTGCCTCTAAGAAATTAGAACATGAGATTCCTTATGAGAATATAGTCACACAACTGTTTTAGAGAAAGAACAGGCTGTTTCCTTCAGTTAAGCCTTCAATTAAAGGAAGCTTTCACATTTATTAAATTCGGAAACCTAGAACAATCCTGTAAATCTGATATATTCCGATGAACTTCATGAAGAATACCGGTAATCATTAAATTTCAAGATCTTCTTGACATTTCTGATTTTACTCCTGTGTCATTTACTCACACAGCCCATAACATGGAATATGAATTTTAAAAGAGTAGAGGCCAGAGAGGTCAGAGTCTTACTGATGAGATTTCAGCAAAGGGGGAGAAGCCACTATTAAGATAAATGAGACTAAATAATCCAAGACAGAGCTTTCTCTTTTTTTAATTAAGACACGTTCCCAAGTATGCCTTAGACTTCTGAAAACACCTATTTAAATATTTTATCTCATTTTCAAAATCAAAGTATTTTTTATTCCCTGAGACTATTAAGATCATCTTCTGCAGATATGTACACATAGTTTACTCTAAATTGGAAAGAAAAACATTTATAAAATTCGAAACTTTTGAAATATACTAAAAAAAAAAAACCTATGTATACCATGTCGCAATTAATATTATTTTTAAAATTATGTTTAGGTTCACTTTGTGTCTATTTTCATGTCTGTTCCAGCATATAACAGATGAAGACTTTAACTATGTATGATTTCAACTGAAAAGAAAAAAAAAAATCAAAAGAGGGAAAGAATAAAAAGTAAGAAAATAAAGATTATCACGTAGAACACATTATCTTACTAATTCCAGTGGACAATTCTGTCTCCCAAATAACATAAGAGTTAAAATTAACTCTAAAATATCAAGAATTTCATTTATTATAGTGATTAAAAATATAAAGATTGGAATTAGACTTTATTTGAAGTCTGACCCCATCTCTTATTAATAATACGGCCTTTCCTTAAAGACTGCTTCAGTTTTCCCTTCTTCAAAATTACTTAAACAATGTTATAGTAAATAAAGGAGATACTACATTAAAAAAGGTTAGCATGGAGTCAAGCAGCTACTAATTCAAAAAAAATGGTGTTATTAATTAACCAGGCCAATGGAATTGTGGGGTCTTCTGACCCTTGTTGTTCACAAAAGGTATGCACAAGGTAATTTACTAGACTGGTAAATTAGGCACTAATTATCAATGGAAAAAATGAGAAATCCCTTTTTTCACTGATTTCTCAAACATGTCATTGAGAAACTAAGCACAATCACTTTATTTTTTTCTGGGTAACCTACTCCTGAGGAGAAATCTTTCTCCCATTTGCAGCCTTCTAATACTCTAACAAGAATCTCTAAGTTCAGGAAAAGGCAAGTTGAAAAGCAGTGTGAAATATCTCATTTGGACATTAGTTCCTGCATTTAAAGTTATTCTACGGGACTATGGCCCCAAACTGTTAATCATGATTAGCTTCAGTAGCTGCTATTGCTGGGCACTTTAATTTTCTATGTTAAATATGTATGCTATATTAAAATTTGCCATAATGGTATACGCTTTTTAGAGGGGAAAAAAAACTTTTAAAATGTGTAAAGTATCCATATCCTTCCTTGAGAACTGAATGAAAAATTTGAGGATTTCTTGACAATCCCTAATAGATTGCCTGAACCGCAAGGAAATTTTTCTACAGAGAGGAAAAAAAGATTTACTGTTCCGTAGGAACGTGAATGAGAGAAACTATGAAGAGCCTCATTATTTTGTATACCTGAAGGGAAAGAACTGGGCTGAGTGGGCCAGCGAGGTAATGGAGTCTTTATACCATACTGGGACTGAAATGGTGTCTCATGCACCATCCAGACCAGGAAGTAAGCTCCTGGCCTTAGAGAGACACCTCATGTGCCATACAAATCAGTAAGTACGCGCAAACCCTCCTCTTTCCCAAGTTTCGTCAGTGAAGGGCCCCATGTCCAGCAAAGAACAGTGCTGTGACCCACTGGCTCTTTCTATCCTATCAAAGGTGGGGAGAAGTGGGCAGAATCAGCACAAAGACAAAGCTCTTCAAAACACCCATCCCAACTTCCCCAAACCTCTACATCCACAAGCAAGCAGATTAAAACCACAATACACTTAAACTTTTTCTTTTTCTTTTCTTTGGGAATGACAAACAATAATCTATGGACTTGCTCAGACAATCTATCTTGACTACTGATTCTGGACAGACCGCCTCCCCAAGAACATGCAAATATATATTTTAACAAAGTGTTCCACAGATTAAAAAAAAAAAAAATCAGTGACTTGAGTATCTTCTTGATAATGATACTGATTTTCAGGAGTAAGGAAAAAAAAATCTCCAAATATGAGGCAACAAAACAGCAACACAATAATGACAGCTTTCTAACAAATTGAAAACACTGAAGTTGGCCTCAAGTTTCTTCAACACAGTAATACAGGACCAAAAAAAACAAAAACAAAAACAAACAAACAAACAAAAAAAAACAGTGCCAGGAAATCCATAGAGTACTGACCAAAAAATTATTGTGACTCAAAACTTCCATATCCAGCCAGTGTGTTCTTCTAATGTGAATTCAATAGGAAGATATAATTTAAACGTAGTAAGATTATTTTGTTGGCATACCCAAAAAACAATTGGTGATAAAAAAAATTTGAAATGAAGGTGGATGAAAATTAATTTTAAAAAAATTAGAAATAATCATACAGCTTATATTGTCTGAATAGTTTTAACAGTTACAAAATGTAATTGCAAATATCAAGATAGTTCTTTTAAACAGTACACCATGATCAAAGTTTAAAAAAGAAATCTGAACCCAAATCCCAAGTAATTCCTAAAAGAACCTGGAATAAACAGTAAAGAAGTCTAATTACGTTTAATTCTCATGTAACAACAGAAACTACCCATATACATCATTTTGTTTCTTTTATCAATAAAGAAAAATCATACATTTAATATCTTAAAAGAATTGATAGGAAGAAAACGTTATGTACTTTTTTAAAATTAAAAACAGAATACAATAATTTGATCAAGAGGAAATCTGTTATGAAAAGAATTACATATGCATTTCAAATTCCCTTTTAAACAATCTCAGTGAATCCAAAATATAAATGATAATTTATATTATTAGTCCCTGTACTTAGTCCCCTGTGCTTAAATAAACTTGAACTGTAATTAACAGTAACAAAAAACATTTAAATAGCACCTACTACTAGGCTGGAAAACAAGTATATTAACTTACTTTATCCTCGCTCATCTTTTAGTTTAGTAATCTTATCCCCATTTTACAGGTGAGAAAACACTTGCCCAGAAATTTAAAGGATTTGCTTAAGAAAAAAATATCGCAGGGGCGCCTGGGTGGCTCAGTCCTTAAGCGTCTACCTTCGGCTCAGGTCATGATCCCAGGGTCCCGGGATCAAGCCCCGCATCAGGCTCCTGCTCAGCGGGGAGCCTACTTCTCCCTCTCCCTGTCACTCCCCATGCTTGTGTGGGCTCTCTCTTTCTCTGTCAAATAAATAAATAAAATCTTTTTAAAAAAGAAAAAAATATTGCAAAGGGGCACCTGGGTGGTTCAGTCGCTTAAGCGTCTGCTTTCAGCTCAGGGCATGATCCTGGGGTCCCGGGATCGAACCCCACTTCAGGCTCCCTGCTCAGCAGGGAGTCTGTTCCTCTCTCTCCCTGTGCCCACTGCCCCACCTGGTGCTGTCTCTCAAATAAATAAAATTAAAAAAAAAAATACTGCAAAAATTTAGCTTTGAACTCAGGCCATCTGGCTCCAGAACCCAGGCAGTTCTAGACACCCAATTCACTCTACAGCCTCTCTAATTAAGGGGAATATAAGAAAAGTACTTTTAAAAATCTCAAATGGTCCTTTCTTATTACTAATTACTTAGGCAAGAAGGCAGAGTAGAAACTGGTTAGAGAATGGTGAACATAGGAGCCAAGAGCTACGACTGAACAAAGACCCTGCTTTCTGGGCCTTGGGTAGTCCTCATAGACAATAGATTATCCTAGTCAGATTCTCAGGCTCTACCCTTACTAATATATAGGGTATCTCTGTCACTCCACTGGTACAAGCTCCCTGCCCTATACCGTCCTAAGGAACTTATTCCTCTCCCTTTCTCTCAGTGAAGCCTTCTCCAGCAAGTCTTCCACTCAGTGGTTCTCTATTTCTTTAGTCTTTCCCAGCATTTATCTTGAGCCCATAACATATGGAGAGGCAGGTATTTTTTATCTATATCCAAGGGTAAGACAGGCAGACACATACAGAAAACCCTAAGATGGGACTGAAAACTGCAGTCTAAAATGTATCGCTCTCTGCCTTTACAGTTTGTCTATTTGCATTTGTGTGCACTTGTGCTATGTAACTTTGATTTTTTAAAAGTCTATCTATTAATTTTCAGTTTCGATGGCAATAGGGAAGGCAGATTTTTTTACTCAATATGAATAGAAGGACATCTCCAATGGACGCAGACTCTCCTGCAAATATTCACATAGTGAGGCTATAAGAACATCAACTGCTCATAAAAATCAGATTTCTTCTTTTATACAGAGTTGACCACAGACTCTTAAATGATATGTAAACAAAACGGTATCCCATTTTTTTCTTTTTCTTCCCCAAATCTGAGATATAAAAGACAGACAAGAGCATGGTATTCCAACAGCTGTTTAAATTCTTTTACTTACAGCCCTCATAGATGTCCGTGGGAATATGGACTGCGGCATGTTGATAGGATATCTGTCGTCCAAAATTAGCATCCTCAATAAAAACAGGTTTTATCCTCTGGCTGCCTGGCTCACTCTCATTTTTTTCAGGCTGTATCAGAAAAGATAGACAAGAAAAATAATATTACAACTTGAGATAACAGATACTCTCACATTCTTGTCTTCATTTGACAAGTGCATGGTCTTCAAAAAAAAACAGATCTATAAGAATATTTAAAAATATAGTACCATGATGACATCAAGACTTACTGTGGTACTTGTTTTCCAATATATAGAAATATCAATAGTTGTGTTGTATACCTGAAACTAACATGTTATATACTAAATACATCAGAGACAAAAAGAAGCCATGTTGAAAAAATATTGTAAAAAAAAATATAGTACCATGATGACATGAGATACACAAATAACATTCAGGTATCAGAATTAGCGTTATCTTTCTATTATTCACATTAAAATCTAACTTCTCTCCTCATTTCTTCAGTGTTGGAGTCACTCAGGATCATCCTGACGGGACCAGAGCTTTTTCATATGCAGTACTTATTAAAATGTACATTTATAGAACAGGATAAATTACTTTAAACACAATTGAATTAAAATTATCCCTCAATATAAATTTCACTGTCTATGCTACTAAGTTTTTATTATGCAGTTGAGGATAATTCTTGGTTTGACAATTTATGGTAAACATGACTGCAAAAAGATAGCAATAAAGGATTATTTTATATCATGTTCCCTTGCTTTTTGCAGGTTTTCCAGTTGTACCAATTTGTGTTTTAAAAATAAAGTATACTAGAAAAGATCTTTTGTAACTAAGCACTATTAAATCCTAACTGCAACCATTTTGTCTCCTGAGGTAGGAGGTAAGGTCTAATCAATAATGATTCAAGAAAAGCCCACAGGAGTTTAAGGTTGAGAATTAATTTTCTATCTATTGAAACCAGGCTTTTGATACCGAATTACTTTCTTGCTCTCCCCTGGCAGGAAACTGAGAATCACATTCATTGATCCAAAACGCAGCTCTGTAACCTTTTCGTTGTTGCTGTTTTGGCTAATGATGTTAATTTTTTTTTTTTTTTTCAGTTCAAATACAGTTTTAAACTCTGCCCTTTTTTTAAAAAATTAAGTTCAGATCTATATTTTCAACTCAATGTTGGAGACTGTTTTCCATATTCCAAAGGTAATCGCCTCAAAACCAAACTGAAAAACAAATCACATTTGACTCTTTTTGGCAGCACACTACAGTGATGCAAGTGATAAACAGGAGAAAAGACGTAACTGGACAACCAGAAAATTTCCCGAGAAGGCTGGAAGACACTGCCAACAACATAAAATCAGCAGGTTTGCAAAGAACTGACATGTCCAACTGTCCACATACAGCCCTGAAAAACGTAAATGACCAAATAACACATTATTATCCTGAGATATTAGGACACGTGTGTGTGTATTTATTTTTTCCTGGGAAACTGCAACATTGGAAATATTTAGACATAGATAAGAACAACATGGCCTTAAATGAAAAAACAAAAACAATGGCTTCCAAAGCTGCAAATCCAACCTATAATCAGATAATGAAATCAATTTTATAGGTACTTATAAACCAAATTATTCTTTAAATGAAATATTAAACTTGGTTATGACCAAATTATTTAAGTGAAACATACTTTGTTTTTTAAATTAAGACTTTATTTGTTAGAGAGAGAGGGAACACAAGCAGGGGGAGTGGGAGAGGGAGAAGCAGGCTTCCCGCTGAGCAGGGAGCCCGATGCGGGGCTCGATCCCAGGACCCTGGGATCACGACCTGAGCCGACGGCAGACGCTTAACCGACTGAGCCACCCAGGCGTCCCTAAGTGAAACGTATTTAGAAATATATAAAAGTACACTCTATATATTAAGCTGAAGAGCTATTTTGTGAAACTTGTGTTTCAGACAGGACTGTGTGTATGTGTATATATGTGCACATTAGACTGTGATGTGGACTGTAAAATTGGTCATGGACAAAAATACTTGAAAACCGATCACTGATTTTTTTTTCATATGAAAGTCATGAATATCTAATAGTTATCCCACAAGGAAACTGAATATATAACCAAACAGTAGTGTTTCAAGTCCAAAATTTGGAAAATATACCTTCACACAGGAATCACTAATCATACTCTTTTCTAAAAGAAAGTTTAGGGGGGTGTGTGTGTGTGGTGTGTGTGGTGTGTGTGGTGTGTGTGTGTGTACTAGCGCGCAAGCAGAGCATGAAGAAAGGAGAGAGAAGAGTTATAAGGAAAATAGGAATCAGAGAGCAAAAGGAATTCTGAACCTAACATTCAATGGTTATTTAATAAAGAATGAAAATGATAAAACTGGGATTCGGCCATGGATTCAACCACGGATTTCAACACATTTAAAAAACTCACCACTGTCTGTTCCTGAGCACTACTGACTTGAATAAGGAAAGGGGCACGTTAAAACGACTTCCAGTAGTAAGATGAATGTAAAGACGACACCAACTACAAATGATGCCCCTATTTTTCTCAGCTGAAAATGTTCTGAAAATCTCAACATTTTTTTTTTTGAAGATTTTCTTTCTTTGACAGAGAGAGACATAGCGAGAGAGGGAACACAAGCAGAGGGAGTGAGAGAGGGAGAAGCAGGCTTCCCGCTGAGCAGGGAGCCTGATGTGGGGCTCGATCCCAGGACCCTGGGATCATGACTTGAGCCGAAGGCAGACGCTTAACGACTGAGCCACCCAGGCGCCCCTCAACATTTATTTTAAAACAATGGTTTCTCGAAGTATGGACCTTGGAGAAGCAGCAGCACTGAAATTTTTTAAATGTGGGCTCTCAGTCTCCAACCCCAGACAGACTCAGTCAGAAACACCCTGGGAAGGGCTGAGCGGTCTGCAGGGTAAGAAGCCTTCCCAGGGATCTGGTACTCGCTAAAACTGGGGGTCCACTGCTTTAAAAAATCAACAGTTGAAATTAGTCACATGTTTTTATTTGGACCTACTCATGAAAAAATTTGGGTTGATCACTACTTAGCATATTAATGAACACCTACTTTTTTTACCCTCAGTTCTAGGATTTGTGACTAGAAGCACACAAACGGTAGTATGGTGAGGAATATTTATCAAAAGATGTTTTCAAAAGAGAGTGGCGCCTGAGTGGCTCAGTCAGTTGAGCGTCCAACTCTTGGTTTCAGTTCTGGTCATGATCTTAGATCAAGGTGCCCCCACCCCCACCCCAACCCTGCCTGCTTGAGATTCTCAATCTCCCTCTTCCCTGCCCCTCCCCCTGCTCATGCCCTAGCCCGCTTTCCCTCGCGCGTGCTCTCTCTCTCTCGCTCTAAAATAAAATAAATCTTAAAAAAAAAAAAAAAAGTTGTTTCAAAAGACAACAATCCCTCAAGATACTCTAGGGGTTAGTGCCACACTGACTTAAGTTGGGGAGAAGCTATTCCATTCAGAGAATAACAAACCGCACTGGCACATCAAAGGCTCTGAGACAGGACCCACTCAAGAGTGTGACCCAGCGTTCTCAAACTTATGGGACCCTGGGATTTTTTTCCATTCGATACATCTTACAAAGAACATACTTACAAAATTCCATAGAAAACCCAAGTGAAAAGCATGGTGGTCGAAAAATTTGGTTCTACTCTGTCGCATTAATAACCTCTCAGACTTGAGCCACTCACCATTCCTTGGCCTTCAGTTTTCTGACTTATAAATGATGTAAGCCTACAGGTGGTGTCTCATGGGCCTAATCAGAATCACCTGGGGAACCTCGGGCCCCATCAGTGAAGACGTGATCCCAATGAGGAGGCTGTCCTTTGAAAGAATCTCTCAGTTGATTCTAATATTCTCTCCTATCTTAAATTAAAAACCCTCAAGCTAAAGAACCCACAGTCATTTTCAGTTCTGAAAAAAATTATGGTCCCGTTTCTATAATTTTAGAAAATAACACATTACTTTTCATAAGCCTATCTTTCCCAGAAATTCCACTTGCATCTATTTCTAGCCAATTTTACTAGACATATTTGAAGAGTAGAAGGATCAGATGATAGATAATAGATAATGAAGTACATGTGTGTATTAGGGTAGGACTACGTGGATATGTGCAAGTATTTCACTCATTCAGTCACTTGAGACATATTTGTTGGCAGACTGGAGGAGAGAAGGATTTATTGATATTATGTTTATAGAAATGCCATTTAATATCTAAATCTGGAAACAAGGTAAATGTTCAACAATAGCAAAATGTCACAATTATCACAGATACAACTGGGTGTTATTAAGTAATATAAAAGAGTAATTACATTGGGAGTGTATATATAAACTGTGTTTGTTTAAAAATGACTTGAAGCATAAAAAGGAAATGTTAAGCAAAAAGAAGGAAAAAAAAAAGGCCTATTATATTTATTTGAGAGAGAGAGAGTGAGAGAGCATGAGCACGGGGAGGGGCAGAGGAAGAGGGAGAAGCAGGCTCTCCCCGGAGCAGGGAGCCTGATGAGAGGGTCTCAATCCCAGGATCCTGGGCTCATGACCTGAGCTGGAGACGGACGCTTAACCCATTGAGCCACCCAGGTGCCCCAAGGCCTACTATTTTGAGAGAAAGAGAGAGAGAGGGAAAAATGAACGGATGAGTATAGAGCAAACGGTATAAACACTATGGTTGGTTTTGTAGTTATGAGATATAACTAGATGTTTCATGTTTGGGTTTTCTTGTTTTTTTCCAATAATACAATGAACATGTATTTGGAAGAAAAATGCATTAATTTTTGTTTGAAGCCCTCTGTAGAGTGCTATTAAGTATTGTATGATTATCTTACTAAGGTGAACGTTGCTTATGTTTCCTCTGAATCCTCTCATACTTAAAAATAATAAGTTTAAATACATTTTATGGAGATTCTTGCACTTTTAAATCACCATGTAAAGAGCTTCTAGGAATAACTTTAAAACAATAATGTAGTTTTCAAAAAAATAAAAAAAAATATTAGTGTACTTCTCAACTTGTATAATCATATATCAGGACAAGTATTAATGCACACTTGATAAGCATATAAAGAAAAAAATAATATGGCTGGTCTCCACGGCTCTCCCTATTATAGTCTCCATAAACTGAAATAATTCCACGAAAATACTAGATTTTCTAAATGCAACTCATTTATTTCCTTAAACATACGAAATTATTGTAACTTACAATGATACCCTCATAAGTCATGTCTTTGCCCATCTTGATATATTATGGCATTATACAGAATAATGAAAATACAGCAAATATTAGATACCAAAAAAAAGTGAGAAAAGGAATTAGCAGAAAAACTTCTTAACATATATCGTTTAATATGTTAACTAAAAATTTCAAATAAATAATCCTCCTGGAATAAAGACTTCCTATTTACCAGAATACACAGGAGAAAAAATAAGCATATCTCTTGCCAACATTTTTCCCAAAAAATATCTCTTTTGAATTCTCCAGACTACCCTATATTAAAGTATACAGAGAAACTGAGCATATCTATTCTAAAATGTATTCCAATGCATTTATTAGAACACATAAGTGAAACATGAGAAGTATGTTTCTCATACTATTCATCTCAATATAATTTCAGCTATTAAATAATAGATTAGATCATGCAGAGACCAAAGTACAGGCCAGTGTTGGATGGGTAGGCCATTCAATTTTACAAGTAGTACATATTAGCAAATTTAATTTGGAAAGTCAAAATGATATGTCTGTGACAGATACAAAAGGCTCTTGCATATTTAATATATTTACCTCAAATGAAACATTCTTAGAATTGGTATTTATACTAAAATATTTGTTTTTAATGTTTTGTTACATTTGTCATGTTAACTTAAAACATAAAAAAAATTCCGATAGCAAAATGTTCAGAAATTAAAAGTTTACATATTTTACCTAAATTGCAATAGAACGTATCTTAATCACTTTGTCACAATTCAGACTGCACATGCTCACCTAGAAACTCTGTTCACAATCACACTATGGCTCAGTTTAACTCCCCTGCTCTCTGTTATTTTTTGTGTTCCATAACAGTGGAGAAAGAGGAAGAATGGTTCACGGAGACTCTCTATAGAAGCATCACACTTGGTGTTTCTATCTCCCTAGTGAAAACAAAGAGTTAAATAAAGGAGTCCTTGTGTAATGATCCAAATTCTTTCATAACTAGAGACTATAGCCTGGTGTACAATTCTCTATATGTACTTTAAAATTTCTGCCTCTAAACACATCCCCTTCTTTTTCACAACTGTTTTATAGATATTGTTTACAACGGAGATATGCAACTTTGACAATGTAGCCATAACTGATTTTATTTATTTATTTATTTATTTACTTATTTATTTATTTATTTTAAAGATTTTATTTATTTATTTGAGAGAGAGAGAATGAGACACAGAAAGCATGAGAGGGAGGAGGGTCAGAGGGAGAAGCAGACTCCCTGCCGAGCAGGGAGCCCGATGTGGGACTCGATTCCGGGACTCCAGGATCATGACCTGAGCCGAAGGCAGTCGCTTAACCAACTGAGCCACCCAGGCGCCCGCCATAACTGATTTTAGATTTTATTTTTTTATTTTTAGTTTTTCAGTTTTACTGGTCTTCCCAGTATCAGATAAAATCTTGGATATGTAATATGCCTTTGGGCATGGCATTCTCATCCAATATAATCACCATGCATATATTACATTTAAAACAGACTTTCTTGGTCACTAAATCTGAAAAGTCTGGTATATCGGCATGTTGGTGTCAACTCCGATTAAAAAGCAAGGTTGCCTGGTAACCACCAGTTCATCCTTGTTATCTAAGCATTCTGGTGCTCCATTAGTTAAGGCTGGCACCTGTTCTGCCCCTACAGAGGAAAGCTTTTTTTTTTTTTTTAAAGATTTATTTATTTATTTGAGAGAGAGAGAGGGATGGGCAGAAGGAAAGGGAGAGACATAATCTCAAGCAGACTCCCTACTGAGTGCAGAGCCCGACCCGGGGCTTGATCCCCCAACCCTGAGATCATGACCTGAGCCGAAACCAAGAGTCAGATGTTTAACCGACTTAGCCACCCAGGCACCCCAAAAGCTTCCTTTTTAGTAAATCATTTGCATCAATTAGAAATGGAGATTCATCAAAGTAGCTGCCAGCTGACCATGCCCAATTAATGAATAATGAATAGAGAGAAAAATGTGCTGAGCGTCATCCAGCCTTAATCATTCTGGTCAGGTTGTAAAGCCAGGCTTAATATTAAATAATGAATCCAGTTACAATGGCAGTAAGAACATTGCTGCGTCTCCTGAGTTAATTGGTTTGCGATGCTATTTTCACCTTGAGGATGCTATGATTCAGGCAAGTATCCACCGAATGACTAGTATTAGAAAGGAAACATGAGTTGAAGGACACAGTCTAAATTACACAGTAAAGACTTCAATGTAACATTTGAATTTTGTTTTACTGAATCATAACAATAAGAAAAATTTTAAATTATAAATTTAATGCATGGCCATAGTTTTTCTGCAGGGTAAAGCTAAGGAATTATAACTTTTTAATTACCTGAAGAACTGGGGAAATCCTCTGAATTCATTTCAAAAACCTCTTGTTTCTTTGTGAAACATATTATGATTAGCTAAACTCATACGTTTCTGCAAGGACAGGATGGCCACGTATTAAATTTACTACTGATGATAATGCCCCGTGTTCATGTGGCTTGTTTAGATATTTCCCATGGTAATATGAATAAATCACTATTATTAAGCATCATTATGCTTTTACTTATGATTTTTAATGCCATATGTCCCTTAAACCAATACTTTGTAAAGTCTCACTAAACTTAAAGCCTCTTTTGAGACGTGTCAACATATTAGTTCAGAAGTACTTATGTAGAATTTGTAAGTAAATATTCTTATATCAGGAGGTGCGTTTAGTTTTTAATAATAATAATGCATGTGAAAACCAAAAAAAGGTTGACGATACCATTCAAAACAATCCAGTCCCCATCTCTGTTCACCCTACAAATTTTTACACAGGGTAAGTATATAATGCCCACATAATGCCAGTGACTTTTCCAAACTTAATGAATGTTCACAGAATTCTATATAGATGTACCATACACTACTTCTGAAAAAAAAGAACTGGGGGCACTGGGATGGCACAGTCAGTTAAGCGTCTGACTCTTGATTTCAGCTCAGGTCATGATCTCAGGGTCGTGGGATGAAGCCCCACGTTGGGCTCTGCGCTGAGCATGGAGCCTGCTTAGGATTCTCTCTCTCTCCCTCTCCCTCTGCCCCTCCACCTGCTGGCTCTCTCTACTTCTCATTTGTTTCCATGAATTTTTTTTATTCTTCTTTAATTTCCTGGTTGACCCATTCATTCTTTAGTAGGATGCTCTTTAGCCTCCAGGTATTTGAGTTCTTTCCGACTTTCCTCTTGTGATTGAGTTCTAGTTTCAAAGCATTGTGGTCTGAAAATAGGCAGGGAATGATCCCAATCTTTTGGTACCGGTTGAGACCTGATTTGTGACGTAGGATGCGATCTCTTCTGGAGAATATTCCATGGGCAACAGAGAAGAATGTGTATTCTATTGCTTTGGGATGGAATGTTCTGAATGTGTCTGTGAAGTCCATTTGGTCCAGTGTGTCATTTAAAGTCTTTATTTCCTTGTTGATCTTTTGCTTAGATGATCTGTCCATTTCAGTGAGCGGGGTGTTAAAGTCCCCCACTATTATTGTATTGTTGTCGATGTGTTTCTTTGCTTTTGTTATTAATTGCCTTACATATTTGGCTGCTCCCATGTTAGGGGCATAGATATTTACAATTGTTAGATCTTCTTGTTGGATAGACCCTTTAAGTATGATATAGTGTCCTTCCTCATCTCTTATTACAGTCTTTGGTTTAAAATCTAATTTGTCTGATATAAGGATTGCCACCCCAGCCTTCTTTTGGTGTCCATTAGCATGGCAAATGGTTTTCCACCCCTTCACTTTCAATCTGGGGGTGTCTTTGGGTCTAAAATGAGTCTCTTGCAGACAGCATATCGACGGGTCTTGTTTTTTAATCCAATCTGATAGCCTGTGTCTTTTGATTGGGGCATTTAGCCCATTTACATTCACAGTAACTATTGAAAGATAGGAATTTAGTGCCATTGTTTTGCCTGTAAGGTGACTGTTACTGTATATTGTCTGTGTTCCTTTCTGGTCTATGTTGCTTTTAGGCTCTCTCTTTGCTTAGAGGAACCCTTTCAATATTTCTTGTAGGGCTGGTTTCATGTTTGCAAATTCCTTTAGTTTTTGTTTGTCCTGGAAGCTTTTTATCTCTCCTTCAATTTTCAATGACAGCCTAGCTGGATATAGTATTCTTGGCTGCATATTTTTCTCATTTAGTGCTCTGAATATATCCTGCCAGTCCTTTCTGGCCTGCCAGGTCTCTGTGGATAGGTCTGTTGCCAATCTAATGTTTCTACCATTGTAGGTTACAGATCTCTTCTCCCGAGCTGCTTTCAGGATTTTCTCTTTGTCTCTGAGACTCATAAGTTTTACTATTAGATGTCGGGGTGTGGACCTATTTTTATTGATTTTGAGAGGGTTTCTCTGTGCCTCCTGGATTTTAATGCCTGTTTCCTTCCCCAAATTAGGGAAGTTCTCTGCTATAATTTGCTCCATTATACCTTCTGCCCCTCTCTCTCTTTCTTCTTCTTCTGGGATCCCAATTATTCTAATATTGTTTCATCTTATGGTATCACTTATCTCTCGAATTCTGCCCTCATGATCCAGTAGTTGTTTATGTCTTTTTTTCAGCTTCTTTATTTTCCATCATTTGGTCTTCTATCACTGATTCTCTCTTCTGCCTCATTTATCCTAGCAGTTAGAGCCTCCATTTTTGACTGCACCTCTTTAATAGCCTTTTTGATTTCGACTTGGTTAGATTTTAGTTCTTTTATTTCTCCAGAACGGGATCCTCTAATATCTTCCATGCTTTTTTCAAGCCCAGCTAGTATGTTTAAAATCGTCATTCTGAACTCTAGTTCTGACATCTTACTAATGTCCGTATTGATTAGGTCCCTGGCAGTCGGTACTGCCTCTTGTTCTTTTGGTTGAGGTGATTTTTTCTGTCTTGTCATTTTGTCCAGAGGAGAATAGATGAATGAGAGAACAAAATGCTAACAGGGTAACAACGTCCCCAGAAAATATACTCTAAACAAATCAGAAAAGACCTGAAACCAGGGGAAAAGAAAGGGAAAGAAAGAAAAAAGAAAAAAGAAAAAGATAAAAAACAAACAAACAAACAGAAAACCAGAATATGATCAAATATGATCAGGCTGGTGCATAGATCAGTGCCACACACTAGATTTTGGGCGTATTTTTGTCTGTTAGAAGAAAGTGCCTCCCAAAACTTTAAAGAAAGAAAAGCTTATATATGTACAAAAATAAGGATTAATACGATGAAGGGATGGAATATGACTGAAAGATGAGAATTATAAAAGATTTTATAAAAGGAGTTGATAAGATAAGAAGTTGGTTGAAAAATGAAAGAAGAGGATTAAAAAACAAAGGGAGAGAATGTGATCAGGCAGGAGACTAGAACAAAGCTATACACTAGAGATTTAGGGTATATTTTGGTCTGTTAGAAGAAACTGTACCCCAAAATTTTAAAGAGAGAACAACTTATATATACATATACCAAAAATAGGGGTAACTACTATGAAGGGATACAATATGACTCTAAAAATGAAAAATAAAAAAGTTTTTTTAAAAAAGGGATTGATAAGATGTTGGTTGAAAAAGGGAAAACAAAAAATTCAAAAAAAGAGAAAGAAAAAGAAAATAAAAAAAATTAACTTTGAAAGACCAAAGGATCATGGGAAAAAAGCCATGAATTCTGTGTGCAGTATTCCCCTAGCGCTGGAGTTCTGCCGTTCTCATTGATCGGTAAACTTGGTCTTGGCTGGCTGTTCTCGCTGATCTTCTGGGGGAGGGGCCTGTTGCCGTGGTTCCCAAATGTCTTTGCTGGAGGCGGAATTGCCCCGCCCTTGCCCGGTCCAAGCTAAGTAATCTGCTTGGGTTTGCTCTCGGGAGCTTTTGTTCCCTGCAAACTTTCCGTACAGCTTTGGGGGACGAGTGAATCTCTCCCAATCTCCGCCCCGAAGGAGCCAAGAACTCAGGGCCCCGCTCCTCAGTGAGCCCCCAGAGAAAAGCAGTCACTTACTCCCGTCTCCCTGGTCTCCGGCCGCTCTCCGTGCTCACCCGGCCTGTGACCGCGCGTTTCTATCTCTGGCACCCGACTCCGTCTGGAGTCCCCAAACCCAGCAGATCCCTGTGGTGTGCTCCCACACCGCTCCTCCCGGGGGAGGAAGGGGAGTCTCCCCGGATCTGCAGCTTGTTGGGTCCCTGCTGGAGGAGCAGTGGCCCAACTGTGCCGTGGATCACGGTTTATGGCAACCCCGAGCTGAGAGCCCGCGCCTCGGCACCGTCTCTGCAGCCGTCTTCCCCGCTCCGATACCTGGGAGCTCTGCCGCACTCAGGCACCCCTGGTCTTTTGTGACCCTGAGGGTCCTGAGACCACACTGTCCCGTGATGGTTCCACCCCCCGCTCAGCCACTGGAGTGACATCCCTCAGTGGAGCCAACTTCTGAAAGTTCCGATTTTGTGCTCCGCGGCTCTATCACTGCCGGTAGCAGCTGATGGAGGCCCCTCCCCCGCCGTCTATCTTCCCAAACATTGCCTCGGATTCGCTTCTCTGCACATCCTACCTTCCAGAAAGTGATCACTTTTCTGTTCAGAGAGTTGCTGCTATCTTAATATTCTATTTCTCTGCCATCACCTAATTGAGGAATCAATGTCAGTCATTAACAGAGCCTGAAAATAAAGGTTGCATATTATAAGATAGCGTTAAAAAAAAAGAAAAGAAACCTAGACTTTGATTGTTTGTTTAATAATTAGAATGGATTGCCTTGCTGTTTGATGCATACCTCTACTAGCTCATTCTTGAATCACATTTAGTTCTCTAAAATGAAATCATGAAAGATTGGGCTTTTAAAAAGACATTTAGATAGGGCATTACGTTGGAATTAATTTTAATGTGGACAAGATTCTGCTAAGAAAATAAATAGCAACATAAATATGCAAGGGAATTCAGAAGACTAGCCAAATGTCGCAGACAGGTCAAATTTTTAACATGATCAATACAATAAAATGTAGCAAATAAATCAACTCAATTTATTGACATGGGAATTCTGGGTTGAACTCATTTCATTTGGATTTTAGTCAGAAACATAGATCTTGGAACTAGGTTAATAACGGTTTGTAATGATCTGCTTTCTTTTTGCTTGCTCTGGGAATTAAGAAAATAGTGCAGCTTGCTGGCACAATTCAAGCCTTCTGGGGAATCTGCTTCACTAACCTTCAGGGAATTTAAGGATTTGTTGGGACAGATGTCTCTAAAACCTAAACTAAGAACCTCAATCAATTTCAAATTTAAGGAGAACTTGAATGTGAAATTTCATTTAAAAATGTTGCATTAGTAGCATTTTCTTTTATTTTTTTGACATTTAATTTTCCTTTCAAATCTGGTTATACAGAATCTACAATGATATGAAGACAAATTGCTGCATTGTGTTCATATTTTTAAAGTGTTTTTTGAGGATTCTACTCAGATTTTTATTTTGTTATGCATTGTCTTAAGTTTTTTACACAAATGAAAGATTATATTCATAATGATAAAATGGAAAATAGCTCAATCTAATACCCCTTCATTATTTTAACAAATACACACATACAAACAGGCTCCACTTGGAGCTAAAATCATGTCAAATAAATCTTAAATTTATTACAATCATATTAATAATTACTCTTTTTTAAAATTACACTCATTAACATTCCTGGATTGCCTACTGTAAGACAGGAAAGTTCTACAAGCTTTATATGTGTTAACTAATTTTCACAGTAACTGGGTGAGGTAGGTATTACTATTACCTTTATTTTACAGATCAAGAGAGTAAACCACAGAGAGATTATATGACTGCCAATATCACCCAGCTAGAAAATGGCAGAGCTGGGATTCAAATCCAGGCAGTGGCGCTCCAGAATGCAATCTCTTAACCATCACACGCTACTACCTCCTCATACAGCAATGTGTACAGTGATCATACATGTATGCCTTGTCATTATTTAAGGGGGAAAAACAAGTTGCATACAGAAGCATATAGGAATGAAATGCCATATCTCTAATTTATCTTAAAATATTTAAACAACAGATGAAGCAATTATGGAGATATTATACTATTCTGTCTCCTATATATTTAAGACATTTTTTCCTGGTAAAAAGTTAAAAAAAAAGTCTTACATTGAAAGGTACCCATTTTAAAGCTATCACCTCTTTGGAAATGAAATTCAACAACTATTATTTATTCTACTTATGTGCATAATCAGACAGAACTTTAGTTTGATGGAGTAAATACAATAAGCCTGATACCATGTGTCATCACAGAGATTCATAATAACTTAGCTTAGCAGATCTGCCCAGACTTGGAACCCAAAATCCTGATTCGTATGGCACTTGTAGTAACTGAAAACAAATATTCTAACTCTGCTAATCCCCAACTTGAATCAGTTTTGGATTGTCTGTTTTGACGTTACTCTTAGTCCTCATGACTGTTTCAGGGGCCAAGAGAGGGAGGGGCAGATGAGAAAATATGAGAAAACAGCGTCCATAGTCAAGTCCAGCTTTGCCATTTCCCTCTTGTTTCCACCCAACCTCGAAACAAAACATTTTCACTTCCACCATGCTTGCCAGAGATTTCCTAGTTACTCTGCAAATAGAGCGCCACTTTAAAAAGCAAACATGTCCTGGGACACCTGCAGGGCTCAGTCGGTTAAGCGTCTGGCTTTGGCTCAGGTCATGATCCCAGGGTTCTGGGATGGAGCCCCTCATCGACTGAGCGGGGAGCCTGCTTCTCCCTCTCCCTCTGCCTCTCTGCCCTGCTTGAGCTCTCTCTGTCTCAGATAAATAAATAAATAAATCTTTAAAAAATAGTAAAAAGTAAACATGTCCTTACAAATGCTATGTAAGTAATATGGGGATTGAAACACATGAACACCTACCCAATTTAACAGGCATTATCTCAACCATTACTCCAAACTATTACTAATACTAGAGAGAAACTGAGTAAGATCCTTATCTCAAGTTGCTAAAAATTTAATAGATTATCCTGGTATATAAATACTACAGTGTAAAGTATTATACCATAAAACCAGATAGGTGTAACTGCTTGTTTAGAACACCCAGAGGAAGGAAATACCATTTGCTTGCTACCTAGAAAAACCTAGGAAGGGGTGCCTGGGTGGCTCAGTCATTAAGCATCTGCCTTCGGCTCAGGTCATGATCCCAGGGTCCTGGGATCGAGCCCCACATCGGGCTCCCTGCTCAGTGGGGAGCCTGCTTCTCCCTCTCCCACTCCCCCTGCTTGTGTTCCCTCTCTCGCTGTGTCTCTCTCTGTCAAATAAATAAATAAAATCTTTAAAAAAAATAAAAATTAAAAAAAAAAAACCTAGGAAGGCTTCCAGAGAAAGCAGTACTTGAATTGGTTTTTAAAGAATACTTAGTATCTGATTAGAAAAACTGTAGGACGTCATGATCACGTAATTAGAGGAGAGAATATGTTAACATTAGTCAGCACACTGGAGACGGGAATGACTGTCTTAAGTTTCCAGTAAGGCTATGTGCCTTGCATTCTTCCTGGAACTGTGGCTCACCAAATAATTTAGCCCAGTTACACCTGCACCTTTAGGTTTCAATTGGAAAATTTGTTTAAGTAACTATAGTCGTAACTTCTTATCATACGATGCAATCCAAAGGGACATTAATTTCACCCTTTATTTCAGCAACTGCTTCAGCTAAATCTTGCTGTCACTGAGTATTTATTTTTATACCCATAAGGTGAATATAAATACCACTCATGCATTGTCTCATATCACAGCCCTTGTAAAGCTTATAACCCAATAGCTCCCTGCAAACTGACTAATTCAGATGCAGCCAACTGAAAGGTTATATTCCAAAGGAATAATTGATCACCTCTGAATGCTTGTTTTACCTTTAAGTGAGGCCATGTATCATCATTATAATGAACTAAATCAATAGACTACACTTGAATATATCATTCTGTAAATTCAAATCTTAAGTGGTGATAGACGAGCATAATAAACATGGAAGGATAACAGGAAACCGAAGATTCCAAATTTAATCTGGAATCCAACATATACAAAATCTATGGACTTCTTTGTAAGATTTATTTCTATTATGAAAGCTACTCCTTCTTCATTTCCAGCTACTCATATTGTACACTCCCAACCCCTGCCCACACCTTCCCTTAAATGTGCTAAGGATTCTACCCTGTACATTTTTATTTTTTATGTTGTGTAGATAAGTGCAACAGGCTGAGAGTGAAACAACAGAGAGTAATGGGATTGTGGCAAACTGGACAATGTACCACATCCCAAATCACTCAGACTCCTTTTGATTTTCACATTGTGCCAGCACACCAAAATGCATCTGCAATTCAATCTGGCTTTGCTATACCTGGAACTTTACATTTGCTGGGGAAATTTCAGGTACCTGTTGTCAAAGTCCACTCATAAGCTAAGCATAAAAATATTCTAGGCCAAATTCAATTTTTAGCTGCCTACTAGAAATCTCCTCTTGGATATCCTTGAGCAAGTTTTTGGTATAAATGTTCTTGTCTTTTGAGAATCTTGGCTAAATCCTTAAAAAATCTTTGCTAAAAAATATTCCTATGTCCAGTGTCCTAGCTAATGTTCCTATATTCTCTCCTCTAATGAGGGAGACACTGTAGCCTTTCAAATCTACAATTATATACAGATTTCTCTGCATGCCTCAATGCTTTCTTCCATTAAATATTTGTTTATTATCTCTAATCCATACGCTTTGACTTGTTCTTAGAGAACACATGATTTATGGTTTACCTCACTGCATATTGTCCTCCTCCATATGTTATCTTTTCTCCCATAATTTTTTTTAACCTTTTTGACAATCTGGGAATATTTCCTGTCTCTTCTGTGCATCACTGATGGATAATCTGCACTGTCAAGTTTGTTAGTTCTTCCAAAGGAATTGTTATTTTAGCAGTATTGATCTTGATGATTTTATTCCAGTCTATTCGTCACACAGATCACTGGTTCTTTCTTTGGAGATACTAAGCATCCATTTAATGTTGTTTTCTGTGAAGTACCTGAAATAACCCCTCGAAGGAAAAATGCCTTTAATCTGGGTCTTTAATACTTCAGTATTTCTATTGTACTGTTAATGATCTTTTCATGTATTCCTCCACTGACTGGTTTCTATTTGATTAGTATTAAATGAAGAAAGACCTTTCTTGTCTCAGGATTAGGAAACAGTAAAATGGTACAGATTTCTTTTCAAGCATTTGTTCTGTCATATTTGTAATTTGAAGGCAAAGAAAGATATATGATATGATATATGGTATGATATATGGTATGGTATGGTTTCTGGTCAACAGGAGGCATTTGCAAAGGGCAAGTGTTTTCTTCAGGGTCTTTTGATTCCAATCCTTCAGATTACAGAAACTCACGCAGGTCTGGGCTGAAATTGGGGGTGGTGGTGAAAGGGCATCCTTAAAAACAAGACCACGTATGGAGCACAGAGATGGGAGATAGATAATTATGACTCTGGTATTCTTCAGCCAGTTCGTATTTGTGTCAAGAGAAGCTGCTGTTGGAACTTTGATTCACTGACTTATTGGGAAAAAAACCTCACTGAGTGAGTACAATGTGCTGGTTACTATAAGAACTAAGTCACCTGCTGTGAGTACCCAAGAGCTTGCCCCCCAGGAAGTTATACTCTAGGGAAGGACCCCAAGGGAATAATTTATAAAGACTGGTTGTGCCTCCAAGAAGAAACTGCCATTTCTTTACAAAATTCATGATGGCTTAGGAAAGAACTAGTAAACTTTCATCAGTGTCTTAAATATCAAAGGCAATAATAACTGATATGAAGACCTTGACAATGGGAAAACAATTAGAGATATAATATTTTAGAAATATTTATATATTAATAATGTATAATATTACTAAAGGTATATGGATAATTTAGAAGCATAAAATAAAATGTGAGCCCATTTCAATAGCCCTTAAATAAATATTTGAGAATAATGTCTAAAATCATACAATCATCATGGACATGGAAATGAAATGATTGATGTAAGAGAAGTACAAAATAGAGAAAATGACCACCATCCCACTAGGCATGATGTTGGAAAAATGAATCCTCTCCTACTAATGCAGAAATGGGGAAAAAGTTAAAAATCATAGCCAGAGGCTCAGGATTTACAATCCTTTAGTCTCCTTCAGGGGGCATAACATTTAAAACAGAAACTTTATTTAGCTCTCAAACATTTATATTATCATCCAAACAATGAGGACAAATTTATTAATTGAAAATGTTGGCTAGATATTTACTATTCCAATTAGTTCCTCTGTTCATTAGATATTAGCTGCTGATGTGTAAGAGAAAACTCCCATTCTATAATTTCCAATCACCAATTTTTAATAATGGATGTGGCTTTATGGGTTTGAGCAATAAAAATACTGTACACAATTAAATAAGTATATAAAAATTCCGGGACAAAGAACAGTGGCAGCAAGCCAATTTGAACCAAAACAATGAGATGGCTTAGGATTTGTGAACATTTGATACATAAAATATCAAGCACAACATGTATAAGGCTGTGAGTATAGAAGCCAATTAAATCCACCTCTTATTGCAAAACTTTTGGTAAGGTTTATAAATTTCACCATCCATGAAAGTCCAACTTCATCCATCAGATAAGCAACAATCTTCAAAAAAATGTGTAACTACTGAAAAGCCTAAAGTAGAATATCAAAGTGCAACATTTACTTACACTTCTCAACTGTGTTTCATTGTAAGATACTAACTACTTCCATTGCAGAAAATAATTTGATTGTAGTGATCAAAACACATGCATTAGGGGAAACTGAAAAATACTCATTACAGCATATAATTTTATATACATTCTACTGTAAAAAAGAATTTTTTTCCTCAGTTCCAAGTTGAAGGATCTGACTATATTTAAGTGATAGAAGCCACTCAGATAGTGAGTAGAATTTTGGAATTAACTTCACTATGTCAAGAAGAGCAAATGGAGGATCTGTTCATAAGCTGCTAATTATTTTGCAACAAGCATTCTCTCTGTTCTCTCTTTAGTAATAGAACCCTCTATTTTGTTTGGGTGCATGCTATGTTGGGGGGAGGATTATATTCCACATCCTGATGCAAATTGGCAAGGCTGGGCACTAAACTGGGCAATGGAGGCAGATAAAAGTGCTGTGTACAGTTTCCAAACATACCCTTAAAGGCAAAAGGCATGTCCTCGACTGCCACTCGCCTCCTTCCTGTTCTCTAGAGAGCAAAAATCACTGTGTATGTTGGAGCACCAATCTTGGATCCCAACATGAAAAAACTATACTGAGGAAGGGAGAAAATTTGAAAGAAGTACCCTGGGGCCTAGAAGATTGAGACTCACCACATTAGGCTTTATATCCAGAATGTTTACATGAGAGAGGAATAAACTTTTGACTTCTTGTAGCCACTTTTACTTTAGGTCTATAAGAGCCAAACCAATACACCAATCATTAAACATGGTTCATTTTTATTCAGTGTCTAAGGGTTTCCAAGAGCAACGGTATTATACCTAAAGCACTTTAATCTTCACCAATAAAAAGTTTTAGTGAAACAAAAATAAATTAACTTACAGTTCTTAATAAGTTCTCAAAAAATTTACATGAAATAGTAAAATTTTCCAGCAAACTTGACCCTGTTAGCAGTATTCCAAGAATATTCTGAACTGCAATGAAATTTGTGGCTCATCTCATCACCCGTAGCATGTCTTAGGTGAGAGGCAAACAGTTCCAATTTTAATAAGCTTTCATGTCCTACGAGTGAGTACAGTTTTAAGGGTGGAACGGAGTGTGAACCAAAGTCTCTGATTCCAATCCTAGCCCTCTTCCTACTATACAGTATTCTTTGCAAATTATTCTGGCACTGTTCTTATTTTTTTTTTAAGATTTTTTATTTATTTATTCATGAGAGACAGAGAGAGAGAGAGAGAAGCAGAGGGAGCAGGTCCCTGAGGAGCAGGGAGCCCAATGTGGGACTCAATCCCAGGACCCTGGGATCATGACCTGAGCCGAATGCAGACGTCGCTTAACCAACTGAGCCACCCAGGCGCCCTAGGTATATTTATAACCAATGGTAATAATACAGATTTTTGGGGGATGGGAGAAGGCAAAAAAAAAAACAAAAAACATGTCAAGTTCACTAGATTCACTTGTATTAATCCTTTTCTCTCCTACACAGAGTTTTATTTGAATATAGGAATAAACATCTGTGCAGGCAAATTATGAACCTGAGCATTGAACACAGCTCAAGTGTTAGAAGTACACGCCCCGTGCAGACTTTTCCATTTATAATGGACATATTGCTAACTTTGCAGCATAGTGGTTGAATACTATGAATTTTACTATTGTACTATTCAATTATACCTCTGAATACTAACTGGGGTGACACTCACTAAAAAGTTGCATCTACATCTGTGCCTGTGATTATTAAAATCTTGAACAAAGAAAACTCACAATTTCTATGCAAAATAAAAGAACTTTCTAATTAAGAAGCAAACTTGACTTAATAAAACCGTTTTATGTGACATCAAAAATAGGACTTTCTTAATTAGTTTAGATGAAAGAAAAACATATTTGCAGTATTGGTTCATCATCTTTAGGCAACACTCAACTGGCAGATTGGACCAAGCATGTCAATCCATCCACTTTATTATGAAATCTTTGTCATAGTTTTACAAACTAACTGCTTTAAAAAGCTGTAACTGGTGTACCACCAGGAAGGTTGATAAAGATTTAGCATCTGTATTTTAAATGACTATATAACTTTTAAATATCAAATACTAACCTTAACAGTGAAATGAAATGTCTGTCCAAAAATAATATTCATTCTAACACCAATCAGTAAACTACTGTTTAAGATTTATTTAGAGAGAGAGAGACAGTGTGAGCAGGGAGGGAGGGGCAAAGGGAAAGGGAGAGGAGACTCTCAAGTGGACTCCCCGGTGAGCACAGAGCCCAATGCTGGGTTTCATCATCTCAAGACCTGAGCCATCAAGATCATGACCTGAGCCGCAATCAAGAGTCAGACACTCAACTGATTGAGCCACCCAGGTGCCCCCCATCAATAAACTATTAAAACATTTTGTGTTAGCTGTTGGTTTGCCTTTAATAAACATCCTACCTCATTAAAATGATATACATCATTATCATAAAAGGATAATAATTATCATAGAAGCACTAGCAAAACACCTATGGCTAGTAAAAAGAAAACGCTTTTTAAAACAATCCTAGTTCTTCATTTATTAAATGGAGAAAACATAACCTCCTTCCTTCACAGTGTCATTTTAGAAATTAAATATAAGAATTTGTGTAGAGTGGTTAGCAGCATGCAGGCAAATAGTGCTCAATAAACTATGATGTTCACCAATACTGGTGGTGCAATTTGGAAAGATGTGGCATTTCAAGCCAACTATCTTGTGTTGTTTTTTAATTGTTTTTTGAAGGCCAGCTTTACTTGATTTATATATTTTTTTCACACTCCATGAAGTAGCTGGAAAAAAGTAATATACAAATATATTTTTTTGATTCAGAAAAAAAGTGTGAATAACAAACAATAATTCTTTTTATATTTGTTTGACTTGTTCACTGATAAATCATCCCAAGCTCATGGAAGAACACCAAAAACACAAGAAGCCCTCAAAAAACAGTTTTGGATACATAAACAAGTGTATATACAAATTTTTTCCTGATAAAAAAAAGTCACAGATATGATAATTTGAATGAACTTAAGCGTAAAACTTTGTTTTATAATTTTGTAAATGCTTCCACCATAGCCAAGTAATTAAAATGTCTCCTGAAAGTCCATCCAAAGGTGGCAACATGAGAAGTAACTTATTTGTGCTAAAATAATCCATGTTGGAACATCATCTGAATATGTACATTACAGTCATCTGTTTAAAAAGGCAGACTGAGAAGGGGGCGGAGCAAGATGGCGGAGGAGTAGGAGACCTGGATTTCGTCTCCTCTCAGGAATTCAGCTGGATAGGGATCAAACCATTCTGAACACCTACAAACTCAACAGGAGATCGAAGAAAAGAATAGCAACAACTCTCTGAACAGAAAAGCGACCACTTTCTGGAAGGTAGGATGTGCGGAGAAGTGAATCCGAGGCGATATTCGGGAGGATAGACGGCGGGGGAGGGGCCTCCATCGGCCGCTTCTGGCAAGTGATAGAGCCGCAGAGCACAAAACCGGAACTTTTAGAAGTCGGCTCCGCTGAGGGACGTCACTCCGGTGGCTAAGTGGGGGGTGGAACCCTTGTGGGACAGTGTGGTCTCAGGACCCTCGGGGTCACAGAAAGACCGGGGGTGCCTGAGTGCGGCAGAGCTCCCAGGTATCGGAGCAGGGAAGCCGGCTGCAGAGACGGAGCCCAGGCGCGGGCTCTCAGCTCGGGGTTGCCATAAACCGTGATCCGCGGCACAGTCGGGCCACTGCTCCTCCAGCAGGGACCCAACAAGCGGCAGATCCGGGGAGACTCACCTTCTTCCCCCGGGAGGAGAGGTGCGGGAGCGCACCGCGGGGATCTGCTGGGTTTAGAGACTCCACCCAGGGTCGGGTGCCAGAGATAGAAACACCTGGTCACAGGCCGGGTGAGCACGGAGTGCGGCCGGAGACCGGGGAGATGGGAGTGACTGACTGCTTTTCTCTGGGGGCTCACTGAGGAGCGGGGCCCAAGTTCTCGGCTCCTCCGGGCAGAGATTGGGAGGCCGCCATTTTCACTCTCCGCCTCCAAAGCTGTACGGAAAGCTTGCAGGGAACAAAAGCTCCGGAGAGCAAACCCAAGCTGATTACTTAGCCCAGACCGGCAAGGGCGGGGCAATTCCGCCTCCAGCAAAGACATTTGGGAACCACGGCAACAGGCCCCTCCCCCAGAAGATCAGCGAGAACAGCCAGCCAAGACCAAGTTTACCGATCAATGAGAACGGCAGAACTCCAGCGCTAGGGGAATACTGCACATAGAATTCATGGCTTTTTTTTACCATGATTCTTTAGTCTTTCAAAGTTAATTTTTTTTTTAACTCTCTTTTTTTCTTTTTTTTTTGAATTTTTCTTTTTCCCTTTTTCAACCAACATTTTATCAATCCCTTTTTTAAAAAACATTTTTATTTTTCATTTTTAGAGTCATATTCTATCCCTTCATAGTAGTTACTCATATTTTTGGCATATATATATAAGTTGTTCTCTCTTTAAAATTTTGAGATCGTTTCTTCTAACAGATCAAAATATACCCTAAATCTCTAGTGTATGGTTTTTTTCTACTCCCCTGCCTGATCACATTCTCTCCCCTTTTTTTTTCTTTTCTTTTTTAAATCCTCATCTTTCTTTTTTCAAACAACTTCTTATCAATTCCTTTTATACAATTTTTTATAATTTCCATCTTTACAGTCATATTCCATCCCTTCATCATATCAACCCTTATTTCTGTACATACATAAGTTTTTCTTTCTTTAAAATTTTGGGAGTCACTTTCTCCTAACAGAACAAACTACACCCAAAATCTAGTGTGTGGCACTGATCTATATACCAGCTTGATCATATCTGATCACATTCTGTTTTTGTTTTGTTTTGTTTTGTTCTGTTTTTGTTTGTTTTTATCTTTATTTTTTTCTTTTTCTTTTTTCTCTCTTTCCCTTTCTTTTCCCACTGCTTCAGGTCTTTTCTGATTTGTTTAGAGTATATTTTCTGGGGACGTTGTTACCCTGCTAGCATTTTGTTCTCTCATTAATCTATTCTCCTCTGCACAAAATGACAAGACGGAAAAAATCACCTCAACAAAAAGAACAAGAGGTAGTACCGATTGCCAGGGACCTACTCAATATGCACATTAGTACGATGTCAGATCTAGAGTTCAGAATCATCACTTTAAAGATACTAGCTGGGCTTGAAAAAAGCATGGAAGTTATTAGAGAAACCCTTTCTGGAGAAGTAAAAGAACTAAAATCTAACCAAGTCGAAATCAAAAAGGCTATTAATGAGGTGCAATCAAATATGGGGGCGCTAACTGCTAGGATAAATGAGGCAGAAGAGAGAATCAGTGATAGAAGACCAAATGATGGAAAATAAAGAAGCTGAGAAAAAGAGAGATAAACAACTACTGGATCATGAGGGCAGAATTCGAGAGATAAGCGATACCATAAGACGAAACAACATTAGAATAATTGGGATCCCAGAAGAAGAAGAAAGAGAGAGAGGGGCAGAAGGTATAATGGAGCAAATTATAGCAGAGAACTTCCCTAATTTGGGGAAGGAAACAGGCATTAAAATCCAGGAGGCACAGAGAAACCCTCTCAAAATCAATAAAAATAGGTCCACACCCCGACATCTAATAGTAAAACTTATGAGTCTCAGAGACAAAGAGAAAATCCTGAAAGCAGCTCGGGAGAAGAGATCTGTAACCTACAATGGTAGAAACATTAGATTGGCAAAAGACCTATCCACAGAGACCTGGCAGGCCAGAAAGGACTGGCAGGATATATTCAGAGCACTAAATGAGAAAAATATGCAGCCAAGAATACTATATCCAGCTAGGCTGTCATTGAAAATAGAAGGAGAGATAAAAAGCTTCCAGGACAAACAAAAACTAAAAGAATTTGCAAACATGAAACCAGCCCTACAAGAAATATTGAAAGGGGTCCTCTAAGCAAAGAGAGAGCCTAAAAGCAACATAGACCAGAAAGGAACACAGACAATATACAGTAACGGTCACCTTACAGGCAATACAATGGCACTAAATTCCTATCTTTCAATAGTAACCGTGAATGTAAATGGGCTAAATGCCCCAATCAAAAGACACAGGCTATCAGATTGGATAAAAAAACAAGACCCATCGATATGCTGTCTGCAAGAGACTCATTTTAGACCCAAAGACACCCCCAGATTGAAAGTGAAGGGGTGGAAAACCATTTGCCATGCTAATGGACACCAAAAGAAGGCTGGGGTGGCAATCCTTATATCAGACAAATTAGATTTTAAACCAAAGACTGTAATAAGAGATGAGGAAGGACACTATATCCTACTTAAAGGGTCTATCCAACAAGAAGATCTAACAATTGTAAATATCTATGCCCCTAACATGGGAGCAGCCAAATATGTAAGGCAATTAATAACAAAAGCAAAGAAACACATTGACAACAATACAATAATAGTGGGGGACTTTAACACCCCGCTCACTGAAATGGACAGATCATCTAAGCAAAAGATCAACAAGGAAATAAAGACTTTAAATGACACACTGGACCAAATGGACTTCACAGACACATTCAGAACATTCCATCCCAAAGCAATAGAATACACATTCTTCTCTGTTGCCCATGGAATATTCTCCAGAAGAGATCGCATCCTAGGTCACAAATCAGGTCTCAACCGGTACCAAAAGATTGGGATCATTCCCTGCCTATTTTCAGACCACAATGCTTTGAAACTAGAACACAATCACAAGAGGAAAGTCGGAAAGAACTCAAATACATGGAGGCTAAAGAGCATCCTACTGAAGAATGAATGGGTCAACCAGGAAATTAAAGAAGAATTAAAAAAATTCATGGAAACAAATGAAAATGAAAACACAACTGTTCAAAATCTTTGGGATGCAGCAAAGGCAGTCCTAAGAGGAAAGTATATAGCAATACAAGCCTTTCTCAAGAAACAAGAAAGGTCTCAAGTACACAACCTAACCCTACACCTAAAGGAGCTGGAGAAAGAACAGCAAATAAAGCCTAAACCCAGCAGGAGAAGAGAAATCATAAAGATCAGAGCAGAAATCAATGAAATAGAAACTAAAAGAACAGTAGAACAGATCAACGAAACTAGGAGCTGGTTCTTTGAAAGAATTAACAAGATTGATAAACCCCTGGCCAGACTTATCCAAAAGAAAAGAGAAATGACCCAAATCAACAAAATCATGAATGAAAGAGGAGAGATCACAACCAACACCAAAGAAATACAAACAATTATAAGAACATATTATGAGCAATTATATGCCAGCAAATTAGATAACCTGGAAGAAATGGATGCATTCCTAGAGATGTATCAACTACCAAAACTGAACCAGGAAGAAATAGAAAACCTGAACAGACCTATAACCACTGAGGAAATTGAAGCAGTCATCAAAAATCTCCCAAAAAACAAAAGCCCAGGGCCAGATGGCTTCCCAAGGGAATTCTACCAAACATTTCAAGAAGAATTAATACCTATCTTTCTGAAACTGTTCCAAAAAATAGAAATGGAAGGAAAACTTCCAAACTCATTTTATGAGGCCAGCATTACCTTGTTCCGAAAACCAGACAAGGACCCCATCAAAAGGAGAATTACAGACCAATATCCTTGATGAACACGGATGCAAAAATTCTCACCAAGATACTAGCCAATAGGATCCAACAGTACATTAAAAGGATTATTCACCACGACCAAGTGGGATTTATCCCTGGGCTGCAAGGTTGGTTCAACATCCGCAAATCAATCAACATGATACAATACATTAATAAAAGAAAGAACAAGAATCATATGATCCTCTCAATAGATGCAGAAAAAGCATTTGACAAAGTACAGCATCCTTTCTTGATCAAAACTCTTCAGAGTATAGGCATAGAGGGTACATACCTCAATATCATAAAAGCCATCTATGAAAAACCTACAGCGAATATCATTCTCAATGGGGAAAAACTGAGAGCTTCCCCCCTAAGGTCAGGAACGCGGCAGGGATGTCCACTATCACCACTGCTATTCAACATAGTATTAGAAGTCCTAGCCACAGCAATCAGACAACAAAAAGAAATAAAAGGCATCCACATTGGCAAAGAAGAAGTCAAATCCTCACTCTTTGCAGATGATATGATACTTTATGTGGAAAATCCCAAAGACTCCACCCCAAAACTGCTAGAACTCATACAGGAATTCAGTAAAGTGGCAGGATAGAAAATCAATGCACAGAAGTCAGTGGCATTCCTATACACCAACAACAAGACAGAAGAAAGAGAAATGAAGGAGTCGATCCCATTTACAATTGCACCCAAAACCATAAGATACCTAGGAATAAATCTAACCAAAGAGGCAAAGGATCTGTACTCAGAAAACTATAAAATACTCATGAAAGAAATTGAGGAAGACACAAAGAAATGGAAAAACGTTCCATGCTCATGGATTGGAAGAACAAATATTGTGAAGATGTCAATGCTACCTAGAGCAATCTACACATTCAGTGCAATCCCCATCAAAATACCATCCACTTTTTTCAAAGAAATGGAACAAATAATCCTAAAATTTGTATGGAACCAGAAAAGACCCCGCATAGCCAGAGGAATGTTGAAAAAGAAAAGCAAAGCTGGCGGCATCACAATTCCGGACTTCCAGCTCTATTACAAAGCTGTCATCATCAAGACAGTATGGTACTGGCACAAAAACAGGCACATAGATCAATGGAACAGAATAGAGAGCCCAGAAATGGACCCTCAACTCTATGGTCAACTAACCTTTGACAAAGCAGGAAAGAATGTCCAATGGAAAAAAGACAGTCTCTTCAACAAATGGTGTTGGGAAAATTGGATAGCCACATGCAGAAGAATGAAACTGGACCATTTCCTTACACCCCACAGAAAGATAGACTCCAAATGGTTGAAAGACCTCAATGTGAGACAGGAGTCCATCAAAATCCTAAAGGAGAACACAGGCAGCAACCTCTTCGACCTCAGCCGCAGCAACTTCTTTCTAGAAACATGGCCAAAGGCAAGGGAAGCAAGGGCAAAAATGAACTATTGGGACTTCATCAAGATAAAAAGCTTTTGCAAAGCAAAGGAAACAGTCCACAAAACCAAAAGACAACCGACAGAATGGGAGAAGATATTTGCAAATGACATATCAGATAAAGGGCTAGTATCCAAAATCTATAAAGAACTCATCAAACTCAACACCCAAAGAACAAAGAATCCAATCACAAAATAGGCAGAAGACATGAACAGACATTTTTCCAAAGAAGACATCCAAATGGCCAACAGACACATGAAAAGTGCTCAATATCGCTCAGCATCAGGGAAATCCAAATCAAAACCTCAATGAGATACCACCTCACACCAGTCAGAATGGCTAAAATTAACAAGTCAGGAAATGACAGATGTTGGCGGGGATGCGGAGAAAGGGGAACCCTCCTACACTGTTGGTGGGAATGCAAGCTGGTGCAGCCACTCTGGAAAATAGTATGGAGGTTCCTCAAAAAGTTGAAAATAGAGCTACCATATGATCCAGCAATTGCACTACTGGGTATTTACCCCAAAGATACAAAAGTAGGGATCCGAAAGGGTACGTGCACCCCGATGTTTATAGCAGCAATGTCCACAATAGCCAAACTGTGGAAAGAGCCAAGATGTCCATCAACAGATGAATGGATAAAGAAGATGTGGTATATATATACAATGGAATATTATGCGGCCATCAAAAGGAATGAGATCTTGCCATTTGCAACAACGTGGATGGAACTGGAGGGTATTATGCTGAGCGAAATAAGTCAAACAGAGAAAGACATGTATGATATGACCTCACTGATATGAGGAATTCTTAATCTCAGGAAACAAACTGAGGGTTGCTGGAGTGGGGGGTGGGGGGGGAGGGATGGGGTAACTGCATGATAGACACTGGGGAGGGTATGTGCTCTGGTAAGCGCTGTGAATTGTGCAAGACTGTTGAATCTCAGATCTGTACCTCTGAAACAAATAATGCAATATATGTTAAGAAAAAAAAAAAAAGAAGAATGTAGCAGGAGGGTAAGAATGAAGGGGGGGAAATCGGAGGGGTAGACGAACCATGAGAGATGATGGACTCTGAAAAACAAACTGAGGGTTCTAGAGGGGAGGGGGTTGGGAGGATGGGTTAGCCTGGTGATGGGTATTGAGGAGGGCACGTTCTGCATGGAGCACTGGGTGTTATGCACAAACAATGAATCATGGAACACTACATCTAAAACTAATGATGTAATGTATGGGGATTAACATAACAATAAAAAAATTTAAAAAAATAAATAAATAAATAAAAAGGCAGACTGAACACTCACTATGCTTCAAAGATTGGCTAGGCAAGGCCAGCTGTTGTACCATTTCCAGGGTGTCGTTCACACTGTAGGGGAAATAAGTGGTCCCCCCTGGTGTGTGCGGTTCAGGCCAGAGGAGACCTGCCTCGTTACCCGCGTAAAGCGCTTGGCGACAGAGATGGATGGGATCCAACCTCTGTCTGCCACATGGCTAATGGAGTGCAGGGTATCCGAGTCAGTGCAGTGGATGGAGGTCTGGACAGGAGGCAGAGAGAGTTCAGATCCAGTGAAACACATGGCATTTCTACCCCAGAAGATGCCAATGATAATTTGTTAAAGATCGCATAAGCCCTAAGATTCATCATTACCTTGTTAGGTCCAACCAGTAATTCTGCTGATGCTATAGAACATTTTCTGAAAAATTCAACCTGCTAGGTCAGCTTGTTCTGTAAAGCCAGTCATCCTAGCATAATTCAGTTTATCTTGAAATTTAATGTAAAACTTTTAATACTCACATCAAGATCATCCTTTGCATTGTAGTAGACAACTTCATTGCTCTATAAAAAAAAAGAAAAGAAGAGTGCTTTATTGATTTGAGTAAAAATGTAAAAATATACTGGATCCAGCACTGAACACATTTTATGCATATTTTAAATAATAAACCCCTCGTGATATTCCTCTCATAAAATACTCCATGAAGATCCATGAAGATTAGCCAATATTTTCTAAAAACATATTAAAACACTGTATCAGTGATATTGAAAAGTACATCTTGCATTGAGGAAAAAGTATATCAGCATAGGTCTGAGACCCATTTGTCAAGAAAAAATAAAGAATGCATGATGCAAAGAAATTATATATATACACACTCACAACACACACACACACACACACACACACAGACACACACACCCCTAAATCATGAAATTATGAACAGAATAATTCCAGAAAAATATAAGAATGTGGCTTGTTAATACTTTGCTGACACGTGACTTTTAAAAAAAATATATATATATATATCACATGTTGAAATTAGTAAGGAAAGGTGTATCTGGACAGTACTGGCAGAAATTTCCTCATGAGATTCAGAAAAGGGATCAAGAACAATTGAATTTAGACAGCGAAAGAATCAGATTATTTAACACACTAATATTATCATATTCTACCAAAGTGGTGAATGAGCATTGGCTCTTCAAGAATAAATGTATTCAGACACTTCTGCCAGCCCTCAGTGTTGCTGAAATACGCCATAACTATAAATTATGGATATAAATTGTGTTACAGAATGAAAATGGAAAGGAAAGAATGAACAAAATGATTGTCAAGGAATTTAAAAGTTTTATTCTTTGAGGCTTCAAGACTAGTTCTATGCACTGTTAAAATAATCCACTTATACTGATTTCCTTTTCCTATCTTCTCCTGACCTGATTGAAAATATAATCCATCTTTCATACGTCTTCAGTAGTAACTGGAGCACTATGCAAAAATAACATCAAAAACATGGATACTCTAAAATCCTATTAAAAGAAAATGCAATACACATTTTTTAAAAAGAAAATTACTCTAAAAAATTCAATAAATTAGTGCTTCTTAAAATATATACCACCTCCACTAGTTAGAAATCACTAGTTCTTCAAGACATTCTATGGCCCTTTGACTTTAGAATAAGCAATGAAGTTAAAGTCATTTCTTTTTGGCTTCTAAGTCTCAGCATATTAATGTACACTATACATCTTTAAGAATAAAACAGATCTTGTTGTATTTCTCAAACTTATTTGCTGCCGAATCTGCCTCCCTTTTTTAATTTGAGAAATATATCATGAGCCTGAAGTTCTATAAAAGATAGATTGCTCTAAGACCAAACTAAAAACTATATTAATAAATAATAGAACACATAACTCATAATAGTGAATGAAACCATGACTTTGAATTTATTTCATTTAGAATAAAGAGCTCTAAAAATTACCATTTAATTAATTCTTTTAAAAAGAATTAAGTTGCTAAAGAATTTTAACATGCATAAAAGTTCTACTTCCTGAAGCATTTCTTACAGCATTAATTTTGTAACAAAGTTAAAATACAAAATCAGAATTCATCACATACACAAAGCAAGAGAATCTTTTGAATCCACCAGAGTCCCAAATCTAATTACTAGTTTATTGATCCTTCTTGCAACTCTGAAATCTATACTTAGGAGACAATTTTCAACTTAGAATGTGGATTCCATCAAAAGATAAAATATTGAATAAGTTTATCTTCATTTTAGACTTTATTTCTGCCAACTCCTTCCTTATATTTACAGAACTGAAATGTAGAAAACAAGGTGAAACTGCATTAAATCTTAAGTGATTCAACATCATTATTTTCAACATTCATTAAAAATCTATATGCACACACTGCTGTGCCAAGAGAGACACAAAATAAGTTAAACGTAGCTATCCCTATCCTTTAGATAAAATAACAGATACAGATCAATTATATAAAACAACTAATATGTTTAGACTTACATTTGTACTAGAGCTAACGGACTAAATTGTTTAAATGTTTTTTCTTATATGTGACACAGGGTCACATATAACAAATAAAAAAGAGAATTTAATTAAACCTAAAATTAAGAGTATCACATACAGTGTCAAAAGAGTATAAAGTACAATAAAGAAATGCTAGTTTTAACTAAAACTAAGTATTTTGATTCTATTACAATAAAGTGTGCCTGAAATAAAAATAAAAATGAAGAAAAACTAAGTTTGAGAATTTTCCAAATGTTTTTCCTCTTGTTACTGCACTACACTTTATGTAAAATCCTATTACTTTTGTTCTAGAAACTCTATATTGCTTCTAAAACTTATTGAAAATGTGTATTGCAAAGTTTATTTAATTTTTATGCATTTGCACAAGGTCTTCTGGACTCCAGAAGACATAAGATCCCCAAAACTGATTTTTTTTTCTAGTAAGTAAACTGGGGGAAAAAAAAAAACCTTAGTCATAAAATTATACTGCATATACAACAACCATACTCATTGTAACTAGGGTATTTTATATTTCTACTTTTAAAAAGCTTTCTTTAGGGGCGCCTGGGTGGCTCAGTTGTTAAGTGTCTGTCTTTGGCTCAAGTCCTGATCCCAGGGTCCTGGGATGGCTCCTTGCTCAGCGGGGAGCCTGCTTCTCCCTCTCCCTCTGCCTGATGCCTCTGTGCTTGTGCTCTCTCTCTCTTCCTCTCTCCCTGTCAAATAAATAAATAAAAATCTTTAAAAAAAAATAAAGTAGCTAATTAAATATGTGTTCTTAGACAGTTTGTCATGATTTAATAAGAGAACAAAGACCATAATGGAATTGCAATTGATTACATCCCCTGCCTTACAGCAAAATTTCCTCTTCACCAATACACGTGACATTGTCTTTGGCTTAGAAGCATTTTTTTTTTACCTAATTTTTTATAAATATACTTTCTCTAACCCTAAACTTTGCAGTGAGAGCATGCACATTTCATTTATTCCCTGACTTTACCTAACAGAAAAGCTCAAGTGATCCCATTCAGTAAGCATACATCTATGTAGGGCATCAGGATTTGGGGAAAGTGTCACTGCATTTAATTTGTCAACCAGCACACTTACCTGGCAGTATGACACTAAAATAAATGGCAAACATTCACAAAACATTTAATTTATATAAGCATATATAAATAATTTTTATATATAACTGACAGTTCCTCATGCTTTCTTGCAGAAAAGTATAATTATTTACTGTGGCTTTTGTTTAGAGTTGAAGAGTGGCTCAGAAAGAATTTTAAATATAAGCTTGAGGATAAGTCTAATTTGGTGAAGTCATAATTCTCTCTCCTATCACATTCATTTATAGCATCTCCTCTGCTATATACAAATATATGACATGTGTAGCTATGTTAAACTACATCAGTCTGAAATCGAATCGCTCAAAATATATCCAAACCCAATCCCAACAGGATTAGGATAAAAGACAATTCTCAGGAATAAAGGACAATTCACACTGAATCAGCCTAATTTTGATGTTCTGGTGTCTTACAGGAGTGACTGTCAGTTAAAATTAACTCCGTGCTAAAAGAAAATTAGGAGACCAAATTGTATAAAAACAATTAAATGGCCTGAGGGGGGCAGAATTAAAAAGAGGAAGTATCAGCTGAATTCTTTCTTCCTTTACTGGGTCCCTGCCTCCATCCCACTTAGATTGTGTACAAGGAGAATTTTGGGTCTCCCAACCAACAGAGGGAGCCACACCTCACTCCTTCAACAAACTTTGGCAACCTCACTTTGTAGTGTTTGGGAGAAATAAAAATGAAGACTATCTATGCCCTGAGTATAAGAAGGAAGTTTCTCACCCCCCTGATACACAAGGGGCAGGAATATCAGAGTCAGTTGTTCTGACCTGCTATCATTGAAGAATATCTCGTGTCATCCTTGGATGACATGACCACATAAACCAAAACTTTCTCAGGTTTCAAAATATGTGATAGTGAAGAACTTCAGAGAGCTAAAATACGCCTCCTCTATTTACAATCAATTCAAGCGCGTGTGTATACGCATGTGTGTGTGTTTCTGATTCATTTACCTTTCCTATCGCTCAAACTTCCCTCAATCCCTCCTCCAGAAAATAAAGTTTAATATTTTAAAACGATGGCATATAAGCTAATTATCATAGGCACAGAATACAAAATTGAGTCATCTTGTTTCTCTTCTATACTTCTGGCTAGATGTTTTCTTTTTTTTTTTTAAAGATTTTATTTATTTATTTGACAGAGAGAGACACGGCAAGAGAGGGAACACAAGCAGGGGGAGTGGGAGAGGAAGAAGCAGGCTTCCCGCAGAGCAGGGAGCCCGATGGGGGGCTCGATCCCAGGACCCTGGGATCATGACCTGAGGCGAAGGCAGACGCTTAATGACTGAGCCACCCAGCACCCCTGGCTAGATGTTTTCATGCAAATTATTAAACAACATCATTTTGGAAGGTATTTACACTCAAATACAAAGGTTTTTAGTGGATTTTAGGGTATTACATGCAATTTGATAGGATAAAGCCAGCAACAGCCTCAAACTAGATTCAAGATTAGTGAAAACTTTAGAGAGCTATTTTTCATCATTTGAGCACCACCAGATGACAAGAACAAATTGTTTTGTTTCTGATTTTTAACCAAGTAGTTTAGTTATTATCTCCTCGAAACAAATTTACCCAAATGTTCCACGCTAATATAATACCGCTGCTTGCTGAAATTTAAAGCATCCCCTAGCAAGTTGAGAGATAAATTACTTCAGTTTCTCATTGTCTACTGGGAGTCAAAATTAAATCTGGGCAAAATAGACCATTCCATCTTAAAAACGTGTATTGTGAGTGACAGTCCCTTGAATGCCACTCTCCTATAAAAGTTGGCCTCTGATGAATAGAATGAATTTATGTTAAAAATCGGAAGCAGAAGTACAAAGCTTCCACATGGAAGTAAGATGGTGCCAAAGAAAAGATTTAAATATTGGAACTGAAAATCAGGATTTTATAGCCAACATCTGAAATATATGACACATTCAAAATTCAAATAGAGATTAACTTCCTGTCCAATTTACTAATTCTCTTTTCTTGGCTGTACACTTGACTGTGCACATGATCCATACCCTGACAAATCTGAGCAACCGTATTGTCTGCTAAAGTTGCTTTTTAAAAAATCCCATTCTTAATCGTTTATCACTCTTCAGTTTCAAAAATGGAAGTCAATCAGATGAATATTAAGAATACTCTTGTAAAAAAAAAAAAGGATATTCTTGTTATAAATGAGTTGTGTTAATGGTTCTTGCCCACCAAGATCCATACTGTTTAGCCCAAATCAGTTACAATGCAAATATTCTGATTAATATATCTTTGTAACAACCTGACCTGGTAAACCTACACACCACTGACCTCTGCTCAAGTCAATTAGGGTACATGGGATGCAATAATCATAGCACTGAAGCACTGTGTGAATAAAAGAACTTAGGAGCCTACTGTGTATGTGTCATTGTGTGTGCATGCATTTC